>NW_023330579.1:0-46407 GCF_011100685.1 Canis lupus familiaris
CTCTCCCTCTCCTCCACCACTAACCTCATCAGAAAAAGTAAGACATAAAATTGATGAATTGTTTACTGGCAGAAGAATATCAGAGTTAACCCCTGTCACCTCCTTGTCCCTCTGGCTCAGGATTGTGTGTCTGACAGTGGCCTCGAGGGAGTTTTGGGGAGGAGGCTGGGCAGCTTTCTCATCCATCAATCTCAAAGGTTAGGACATTCCTGAGACAGCCCATGCCTCCTTCACTGTCTATTAAAGAATGTGCCATTGTGAATTTATGGAAACCTATGAGGACCTCTGTGCCTGTTCAGCTGTACCATATTGGCTAAGGAAGTTGGGGGAGTGACCTTTCCATTCCCTTCATGGGATCACCTAGCAGATTCGCTTGTACACGAATCAGAAATTTAACCATTTGTTTCAAGGGATATGTGTGGATATAGACACAGGTATGAGGGAGATAGAAGATTGGGCTTCTCAGCTTATGAGGAAGAAAGAGGAGGAGGAGGAGGAGGAGAAAAAGAAGGAGGAGGAGGAGAGAGAGAAGAAGGAGAGGGAGAAGAAGCAGAGAAGGAGAAGGAAAAGAAAAAAAACACTAAGAACCATTTGTTGAGCTCCTCCTCTGGGCCTTGCCTGTGGAAATGCCTTGGATGCATTATCTCACTTAACTGTTGTCAACAATCCTGTGGGGCAGACAGATACTGTTATCTTATCCCCATTTTTGAGATGAAGAAACAGACATTAAGGTAGCTGTCACAAATGCTGGTGGAATGGGCTTTAAATACAGGCAATCAGGGCCAAAGCCTGAGCGTTTATGCTCCATTGCCACCTCCAGAGACATTGTGCTGACTTGTATTAAGTGCCTACTGTGTGTCAGGCACTCTGCCAGGGGCTTGGGCTCATGGCTGAAGAAAACACACTCTCATCTCTGGAAGAGCTTCCAGGTCATCAGGGTGAAAAGACAGGCCTGTCAGGGAGTGAAACCCAGAGAAGGTATAAAAAAAGGCGCAAGGAGCCATGGGCCTCAAGGAGAGCTCTGCATCTATCTGCTGGGACCAGAGGAGGTTTGGCAGCATTTGGATTGGGCTCAGATTCTGGGTGGGATCTTGACTGGGGCAGGTAAGCTGGGCCGAGTGCAGCTTGAATAAAGGCTGGGACGTAGGGAGTGTGTTTGGGAGACGCTGAGCCGCCCAATTTGGTTCAAACAGAGAGACGTCGTAAACATGAGCTAAGATGTGTTCCTTAGGCAGCAGGATGGAAGCTGGGAAGGCTGTGCTTTGACAGGAGCACAGAATCTGTTTAATCACAGGACAGAGATGATCAGAGAGGTCCTTTAGAAAGACAAATCCAAAAAACAAAAAAAAAAAAAAAAAATTAAAAAAAAAAAAAAAAAAAAAAGGAAAGACAAATCCAGCAACTGGCTGGAGGCTGGGGAGGCTGAGGGCACCCGGAAGTCCAGAGCCATGCTGGCTTTCAGAGTCATATGAATGGAGCCCAAAGGCTGTGCTGTACCCAAGACACCATACTGCCTTCCTCATCTCCCTCCACCCCTTCTAAAACAGAACATGGAAGTGATCCAGGCACAGTGAGATTCTGGCCAAGGAAGGTGACCCTGGGAAGGCAGTGGCCGATAGGGACAGCACAAGCCCTGACCACTGACCTATGATAGGGTGGAAGAAGAGGGAGGACCCTTCCCTCCCATTAGGCAGTGAGCCCTAGAAAGGTAGAGGCTGTGCGTCCAGCACCAACCACCATGCCTGGCTCATAGAGCTCAAAACACATTATTGAAAGGATGGATCAGATCCACATAAACACACACACACACACGCACATACAACACACACATATCCAAATTTTAATACTAGAATAAAGGAGTTTAAAGGAAATACATACTTTAGGAGGAGGAGGTTTGAGGCAGGGAGAAGGAAGGAGGGGGAGTCAGTAAGTTTTGGGGGCCTACCGTGTTCCAGTCTCAGGCTACCACTTCCTATAGGTGCTAGGGGTTATTTTTGCTAACCAATCTTGCTAAGTAACTTAACTGCAGAGACTCAGTTCCCCATCTGTAAAATGGGAAAAGTAACACCAGTCCCAAGCTCACAGGGCTGTTGTGGGATTTCAAGGAGTCCATCCACATTAAGGGCTGGGTTGGGACGTGGCTCGGGGTTAAGCATAGATGTCAAGTGGGAACATAGGGAAAGGGGCAGGTTCAACAGGCCATAAGAAATGTCCTAGAGATGCTAGCTCGCCTGCCTTCTCTTTGTTGGTTCAGTTAAGTCTAAAGACCCGTGGGCTGAAGCTACAATAGCTTCCAAACTTGGCATGCTAAAAGAGAGCTCCATCCATTTGCTGAGAGAACAAATTAGCAAAAGGGAATTCACCAAACTGCTAAAAAGCTGGACTGACAGTTTGGAATTAATCCTTGCCTCGGGCCCTTGGATGTACCTCTCTTTGCTTAAATTTTGCCGCATAAATATGTTTTGGAAACAACCAGAGGAAATGAGACTGCACATATGAAAGCATCAATTAAATTAACCTCTCCCCAAAAGCATCAGGTAGACGAATCAAACCAATGTAATTAAAGAGATTGCTTTTGCCTTTCCCTTAAGTTATCATTTTGTATAAAGTGGCTCCCAACGTCATCCAACTGTGGGTTTCCTCTCGGATGAATAGACACGAGTTAAATCCCTTCCCAGACATCCCCCTCCTTCCCAGGCTGTCTGTTCTAGAGAGAGCTGGCTTGAGATTAGCCCAGAAGGAGAACACTAGTTGGATGTCAGGGGCTATGCACTGTCTCCACTCAGCACCAGGCGCCAGGGAACTTGAGAGCTGGGAGCAGGTTCTGTGTCTTCAGTTTTTAAAAAATTTATTTATTTATGTATTTGAGAAAGAGAGAGAGACAGAGACAGAGAGAGCATGAGTGGGAGGGGCTGGGGGAGAGGAGAGAGAATCTCAACCAGACTCCCTGCTGAGTGCAGAGCCTGATGTAGGTAGGGCTCGATCCCACAACCCTGAGATCACTACCTGAGCCAAAACCAAGAATCAGACACCCAACCTTCTGGGCCACCTGGGTACCCCTGAGTCTTCATTTTTGTATCACAGTCATTGGTGCCAAAGGTTGGTTGGTGATTGGTTATGGGTTGATTTTCTCCATTGCTAATGTGCCAGTGAGTTGGGCCAACATTTTCTATTCTCGAAAAACCAATCTTCTCATTTTCCCAATGGTCAGACAAGCTTTATTTTAAGGCCTATCCAGAGCTGACAACCTCTAACGTGTCGTCCTTGGTAGTTTAGACTTGTGAAACATTCTAGTAACTTTCTGATCACCCCCTTGTCTCCCAACCTTCATGTAAATAACTCCCCTAGAACCTGGGAAGCTGAGATGGCAGATTGCCCCCAAGGGATTTTCTATTTTCTTTCCTTTCATAATAAAATCCCCATGTTTTGGCTGGAGACTTAGGACATACTACAATTCTCAACCTTTCTTGCAGTCGATTGTGGCCACGTGGCTGTGTTCTGGCCGATGGGAGATGATAGACATGACTCCCCAAGAATGCCCTCAGAAAGAAGCACCTGCCACTCTCTTTTATCCATTCTCATTGGCTGCAAGGTGGGTAAGATGCCTGGAGCTGGAACAGCCACCTTGGGTGATGTGAAGGAAGCCACATATTGAGAATGTCAGGGCAATGAGTTAGAAGCAGCCTGGGGTCCCCAGTGGTTCCATATCTGGCTTGTTAGCTTTGGACTATCCACTCTGGCAGAGAAACTGACTTCCACCTTGGTTAAGCCACAATTACATTTTGATATGTCTGTCTCAGTGATTGACTAATATTATGAATAACTAACAGAGCCTGCAAAGGTTAAGTCTTGCTTTACACCATAATAAGATTCTGAAAATGTGTGAGTAAATGGAATTATTATGCTTTAAATCACATCTTCAATGTGTCTGGGGAAGCTATCTGTTGGGATAGTTAAGAGTAGGATTTTGGAGCTAGAACTGAGGTCCCATTCTGCTAGTATCTGTGTGGCCTTGGACAAGTTACTTAGCTTCTCTGTGCCTTTTCTTCATTTATAAAGTGGAGGTGATTGTATTCATCTCACAGGATTCTTGTGAAGATGAATTGAGATACTAAATGCAAAATCCTTAGTATGGTGCCTGGCATGTAGTAAAGAACTCCATAAATATTCTATGGAGTCATCTGGAAAGTTAAAAATAAATGTTTCATAATCCACCAGCATGGATTCTGGCTCCACTGGTCTGGAGTAGAGTCTTGGCATCTCCTCATTTTAAAGTTTCCTCAGTTCCTTGAGTAGTTGAGAAGCATTGCATTCAAGGCATTGAGTGGGAAGTTTCCAGAAACCATTTCCTGATTTGCCCATCAGGCAAATCAGACAGTCTTACATGCAAATTCAGTTACACCTTCATGATGAGTTGCTCTCACCTTGTGATCCCTTCTTGATTTTATTTCATTTTTTCCCTCCATCATTTCTGCATACATGCGCTCCTGCCATTAGCGTCCATGCCATGACCTTCCAGTGGGAACCCTCTGAAGCTAAGTTACAGACTTAGCATAATTCATGGGCTTCCTGGAGCACTTTCATATATATGATCTCATTCGATCTTGGCCACAGCCTTGCAAAGCACTTAGGACTGGTTTTATTATTATCATCGTATCACCTCCATTTTATAGATGAGAAAACTGAGGCTCAGAGTGAGTAAGTAATCTGGAGCCCAGACTTGAACTAAGTTCTGCTGGCTTCAAAGCTTGTGATTCACCTCTGAACCCTCTGCTTCTCTAAAACTGCATTTTGATTCTTGAAAATGTCATTTATTCATTTATTTGACCCATAATTATAGTCTTAAAGACCAAAGATATGGATAATTCCATGAACTAATGAAATCCCAGGTAGACCAGTAGCTTCTTCCTTTTAGCCAAATCCACCTCTAAGTTTGGTCAAATCTTCAGCGAGATCTGATGCCACCAACACCCTCAGGAGAATCCAGAGGCAGACTGGTCTGTGCCAGAGTTTCCCAGGAATTCCATGTGAGTAAAGAACCGCACAGATCACCTTTTGATCCCTCTCTCCAAATTCATTCCTTTTTGGATGAAGCCATTCTCTTTGGTCAGGGTTGGCTTGAAAGATACCTCAAGTTTCTGCTCATGTTTCACTCACCCAAGTCAACTGCAGATCAGAAACATCAAGTGAAAAGCCCCTGTCCCCCTGGAAAGCCTGTGTTCCATTTGAAAAAAAAAAAAGTGTTTCTCTTACATATTATATAACTCTGGGGAGGCAGTTGCTTAGCAACTGAGCCCAGTTGGCTGGGCTGGGAGTAGTTATTAACTCTTCCTGCAGTCAATTGACATTGTCAAGTCTTCCTGGAAGGCCACCAACCACCCCATTTCCATAACAGAAAGCTCATGACATTCATTTGTCCCTACATCAGGACACCTCCTGGTTCTCTCCTCACCAGAACTATAGTGCTGTCGTCCTGGGAAGGAGGACAGCATATGCAGCCATGTGCAGCTTGCCTAGTAAGACCAGCCTCAGGCTCTCTTCAACCTATAGAGAGAACCTATTGAGAATCCATTTGGCCATGTAAGTGATATGAAATGGGACCCTTTGGCAAGCCATAGAAGTTAAATGTACACATCACCGGGGCGGGGCGCCTGGCTGGTTTAGTCCGGTAGAGCATGCCACTCTTGATTTGGGTTCATGAGTTTGAGTTTCACATTGGGCATAGAGCTTACTTAAAAAAATGCATACATCGCCATGTTCACATACATACTTACAGTTTCAACAGGAGTGTATGGAGCACCTACTATGTGCCAGACCCAGCAGTAGGCACTGGCAACCAATAACAAACAAGAGAATCAAATGTCCCACCCTCACCAACCTTACATTCTAGTTGAAGAGATAGATGGTACTTCTATAGAAAGAAATAAACAAGATAATTCTGTTTGTCATAAGTGCTTTGAAGGGAATAAATGAGAGGATGTAATAGAAAGAGCTTGAGTCGATGTGTGGGAAGAAGTGTCTCTATACCTACAGCTATCTTTACGCACCCATCTAAATATATCCGTATAGAAGATGCATCCACATGCTAGGGACACTGTGTTGCTTGCTGATGGATATATTCCATTCAATGTTAGTGTGACAAGAGCCCTAGAGCTAATCTCAATTCAGTCTCCAAAATCTTCCCCATCTCAGTAAATGGTACCACCTGATTCAGCCAGTTACTCAAGCAGTAATCCTGGAGACATCCTTAATTCTGTTTTCTCTCCTTTATTCATCAACACATCTATTGACTTTAATTTCAAAATAGACCTTGAACCTGTCCCTGGTTGACTAAAATAGCTTCCCAGCTGGTCTTCCCTGACGGTTCATTCTCCACCCAGTAGCCAAAGTGAGATTTAAAAAAAGAAACTCACTCTCTTCTTTGCTTAACATCTCTCAGTGGATTCCCTCCTGTTGTTCTCAGATTGCCTCCAAACACTTACTTGCAAGGCCCTGTGTGTTTCACATCCTGGCTACTTCTCTCTTTTCATTTCTGACCATGCTTACTCTTACTTACCATGTCTCAGTCACTGTGGCTTGATTCTAACTCAAACAGGACAAGCTCATTTTTGCCTCAGGGCCTTTGGCACACGCTGTTTCCTTTGCCCCTAGCCTGACAAACCCCTACTCATCTATCTTAGCTGAAAGGTCACTTTGTTAAAGAGGTTTTCTCTCACTGACCATCTGATTCCCTGATCCAGCACCCTGGTTGATGCCTTCACAGAATTATTATCTCTACTTGTAATTATATATACATATGTAAATACATATATAATACATAATACATGTATGCATATATTATACAATAACATATATAATAATAATAGATTACATACCTATGTATAAATACATATGAAATATGCTTTTAATTTGTCTTTCTCCTTTGAAAGGCTGAACTTCATGAGGACAGAGGACAGAGACCATACCATCTATTGCTCCCACTGTATCTCCAGCATCCATTCAGGGGCATGGCATATATAGACAATATTCAGATCTTTTTTTTTTTTTTTTTACATAAAAGGTTAAATACAATATCATAAATTGCTAGAATTTACTGAGTGTTTTCTACATCCCAAGCGCAAAACCAAACACTGGGTATATCACAATCCTGTTTAATCTTCACAATGACCCAATTAAGGTGGGTATGACTATTCCCATTTTAGAAATGAGTGAGCTTAGGTTCAGAGATAGATGCTGTAAGACCAAGGTCACAGCACTAAGTAGGGGCTGGGCTGAACTGGAACTAGGCTTGCTCTGATTCTCAAAGCTGGGCTTTTCAATCACTGTATAATTCCAAATACTTGTGGACTTTTATAACACTTTTTCATCCCTCCCTGCTTTATCAATGAGGGATAGTTCTCTCATAGCAGAGGCGTATCAGAGATCGCTTGAGAGTTTGAGGTGGCACTTCGATGAGCTCAGTCTGGCTGGTCTTGCAAAGTCAGGCAAAGTCCAGTTATCTGAACAACCAGAGCAGAGCAGACAAAGGGTGAACCAAAATAACTCCCCACACTGAGTCATTCCTGATCGCGCCTGGGAGGCTTTGCAGGACATCTGAGGGCTCTCTGCAGCATAGAACATCTCCCTCTTGCTTTATGCCCAGCACAAACCTTTATTAAAAAGAATGTGTCAGTGGAAATAGCTGGCCCTAAACAATTCTGGAACTTGGTTTGGATTAAAATAAAATAACACAAACAGCTACCATTTCTTGGGCACTCAGGATGGGCCAAGCATTTGATCAAGATCTTAGATGCATTTGTCCCCACACAAAGTCCACTCCAGGTGGGAACTATTCCTATCCCCATTTTACAGGCAAAGAGACAGAGATGCAGTCATTTGGTCAGGCTGCAAAACTTGTAAATGGTAGAGCTGGGATACAAATGAAGTAGGTAAAGATCCTGAGTACAACCTCTTAACAATTGTATCCTATTTCCTATTCCACCAGGAGCACCCTATCTTATAATGCCTTGGGACTTTTCTGAAAATCTATTGCATTGCCTGATGGTCGCTTCACATGCAGATTCTAAGTATCATTAGAATCATCTTGGCCAAGATGAACAGTAGTTATGGATCACAGACAGTTGGTGCATAGTCCAATCCTGCCAATTAGTGAGTGCAAAGGCAAGGCTTTCTGAATCCAGGGCTGGAGGTAGAGATTCATAGGCATGTATGATCCATAGCTCCTTTGTTTCAGGATGCATTACATATAACAAAGATCTGCAAGATCATCATCTTAGACAATACCATTGCTTCTGTAAAGGCCAAGAAGAATGACAGAATGAGCTAGCCTGCAAAATAGCACCATAGCCTCAAAAAGGCCTTGATTTCTGCCTCTGTGAAATAGGAATTTTGGCAGTATGAGCTAGTTGTTTCTAAGGTTGCTTTTAGCCCCAAAATTCTTGCCTCCAACCTCTCAGCTTGTTTTTTTCTGAGCCTGCAATGCCCTTCTGTCTCCTATCTTTACTTTGCTAAGTTTTATTCATCATTTGGGACTCAGATCAGGAATCACTTCCTCCAGGAAGCCTTCCTTAAGTCCTGGTGCAGGTCAAATGCATCCCTGGATTTCTTTGGCTTATTCCTATCACAGGACACCTCACTATTTGTCAAAATTGTCTTAAGCATCCAGATTCCCCATCAGCCTCTGAATCTCTTGGGGGGGGGGCAGGGAGTCTGTCCTAGATAATTCCTTTTCATCAACAACCAGCACAGCCCCTGGTACTTAAGAGACACCCAACATGGGTGCACATAGCACCATGATCTCCAGCATGGTAATTATTCCTGGAAGAATTTGACCCAAAGAGCTCCAGGGAATTGAACAAAATTGAATGCAGTGGAAAGTCTGAACATCACAGAGACTCAAGAAGCATATAAAACATAAAGAGAAAATTGCTTTTCAAAATTGTAACAAAGGGAAGAAAGATTCGCATTGGCTGTTAATACAGGCTTTGTGGATGCGGTGGGATGGGGAGAGAATAATTAACTTTCTCTGCACACCTCCCAAATGTTCAATAATATCAAATAAAGAAAAAAAGTTGTAAGAAGAGTACCTTTTTTCTTTACCCATTCCCCACTCTTGCAGGAAAGCATGACACAATATGATAGAAGAAAATCATCAAGCTCTCAGCTTTGCCACGAACCGGGTTGTGATCTTGGATAAGTTATCTCTCTTCTCTGAATCGTACATACTTCATCTTTAAGTAAGAGAGATGGACTAGGGTATTCACCAAGGGTTCTGGTTCATATGTATTCTTTAGGCATCAAGCCATACTGTTCTCACATGGATTTTTTGGTGATAAATTAGGGTTTTTTTCCCTTGGGGAATTCTCTCATTTTTTCCCCCCATGTTCAAAGACACACAAACTGTTCACAATTCCCTGCTGTTGTAAGAGCAATTTGCCTTCATTATCCTAAACCTTTCAGCATTTCTTGAAACCTCTTTTTATAGGAAGAAAAAATGTTCCCGATGTGATCACAGGAGATAAATCTGCCATTTCACATTTCAAAAAGTAATCAAAATGCACCCTACTAGAGTAGGTACTCATTACAATTTATGACGAGTGCTTGAAATTGCCTTTATCTTTCTTCTCATCTGTCCAGAATTATTGTTTCTATTTAGGACAGGAATGCCTAAATGCCTAAAGGTGTTGAGGGTGGACGTGAAGAAATCTCTGGTGTGATTCTGCTATTTCATGTTGTTTCCTTCAAGCATTGCATTAGCTTGGGTTGACCAAAATTCATTTACATGATTTCCCTTCTTTTATTTGACGAGGAGCCAAGACCTGCAGGAAAGGTGGTAAAGGACTCAGGAAATAGGACTATTTTACCCATTAGGGCCTGAGGCCGACAAGCTTTTTAAGAGCCCATGAAAATGTCTGAGAGCTAAAAACAATATATTAGCTCCAAAATAGAAAAAGAAAATTGTGCAAGCAGAATTAATAAAGGCTTAAATTAAATGGGCTCCATAACCTACCATCATGTCAACCTCAGTATTTCTGAAATTTAGTGTTCATAAAAGTTCCATTATGTTTGAAAGAGTTGATGGGTTAGAATCTCATTTCACAAGAATTTCTGAGTATTCTTGATGATTTGTCAAGAAATTACAGATAAATGTAATTGAGAGCGTTACCATAGTAACAAAATAATTCCAAAAGCTGACTTTCATATTTCCTTTAAAATGCATCAATAAAAATGCATTTAATTTGTATGATATGATGTGAGTTTGGGACTCCAAAATAAGGTTGCTTAGGGCAAACCAAAGTCTTAAAGTAGCCTTACATAGGATGAGCTGATGAATGGACAGGTTGATGGATAGATGAAAGAATGTGCATATATGTATAGACAGATGTATGGATGGACGGATGGATGGACAGATATGTATAAGGATAGATGAACAGGTGGATAGATGGATGGATGGATAAATGCATGGACTGATGGACAGGGATGGATAGGAGGGTGGAGGGTGGATAGATGGATAGATAGGTGACCAAGTGGATGGAGAGATGGATGGATGGATGGATGGATGGATGGATAGGTGGATGGATGGAAAAAGAGATAGATAAAGTTACTGATTCAGTAGCAGTTCCTACCTCAGTGAGGTAGTGGATGTGCCCTGACTCCTCACTTTCAAGCTGTTATTAAAATCATTTAAATTTAGTCACAAAACCTTGAGCACAAGGACTGAAAGAGTCCCAAGAGACCCTCTAGGACAACATTGTTCATCTTATAGGTGAAAACACTGAAGGTCAGAGAAAGGAAGGAACTTAGCTGGTGGCACATTTTCTTTGCTCTCATCAAACAGGAGGTTGTTGCTTAAATGTTTGCCTTGTGGAGAGACCCGGCAGATGCCTGTTTCTCAGGCACAGTACATATTTATAGGAAAGAGTTTCACAACTGATGACAGCTTGCCACTAAACTAATAGGTCTCGGTCTTGTTTCCTGCACACTTCCCTTGCTATCTCCTAAAGAAGGCAGACAAGTGAATGGCAGTGCTGGGTCTGTGCTACAACTACTTTGTAGCCATAGCTGAGAACTGTATCTGCTTAATTCACACTCACATTAACTTTTTAAAAATATTATTTATTTATTTGACATAGAGAGAGAGCAAGCACAAGCAGGGGGAGCTGTAGAGGGAGAGGGAGAAGGAGACTCCCTGCTGAGAAGGGAGCTGGATGCAGGGCTCAATCCAGGACCCTGGAATCATGACCTGACCGAAGGCAGACGCTTAACCAACTGAGCCACTCAGGTGTCCTCACACTCACATTATCTTACTTTAGCACATCCTCAGTCCCTTCCTGAGTCATTAAACCATCAGTTGAGACATGGTAGAAAAAAAAAGAAGCCCTTTGTTCTTCCACATATTAGACTTCCCTGTGGCTTTTCTCTTGGTGATAGCATTAGGATTTTCCTTCAGGAAACCACCATACCTGACCTTAACCCATGTGTTAGGGGAGCCCAGAACCAGCCAGCCACTCAGTTCCTACATCATGCTAGCTCCAGTGATTGATTCAAAGATGAGCATATGTACAAGTCTGACTACACAATACATATATGAGCCCACTTAATCCTCTCTATGATCCTGTGAGATAGGTACTATTATTAAACCCTTTTAAAGATGAGAGAACAGAGGCACAGAAAAGTTAAATAACTTGCCGAAGATTGTATAGCTGACATGTGGCAGGGATGAGGTTTGAACCCACGTGGCCGTATTTAAAGTCAGCACGCTTAATGCTGCAATGTCCCACCTTTTAGTACTTGATGTATAGCGTGTCCTCCAGAAATACCAGTGGATGAGTTTTATCAGAGATGCTAAAAAATATAAACATATATTTATTTGCTCCCATTAAGTGCTTAATTGACAACTTCAACATGACTTAATCCCTGGGAGAACTGGATTTAGTGACCTCATGTAACTTTATTTTTTTTAAAGATATTATTTATTTATTTGAGGGAAAGGAGCTGAGGGAGAGAATCCCAAGCAGATTCCCCACTGAGTGTGGAGCCTAACACGAGGCTCAATCCCACGATCTCAACATCATGACCTGAGCAGAAAACAAGAGTTGGACGCAGAACTGACTGAGCCACCCAGATACTCTGACCTCATGTAACTTTATACATAGGGTGACTCACTTTCTGGAAATTTATTTCATGGTCACTCTGGCTATGCAGAAGCTACCAAGAACTATGAGGAGGTAAAGAATGAAATCTTTCAAGGTCAAAAATGCTGCCAAAAGTCAGCTCTAAAGCTGGTGGGAGTTATTCATGGAAGAGTCGCACTCTGATCTTGCACAGTTTTACACAAATGTTATCTGTTTTCTCAGCTCAGAGTAATTTAGAAATGGCAACCTAGATAAAAGTCTGTGTAGCATTGAGGAAAGAGCTGTTAATTCAGGAGCTGGATTGACCTAGAAGAGTACCCCCAGTCCTAAAACTGACAAATGAAGGGCTTTACCTCTCTCAGCCTCAGTTACCTTATCTGTAAAATGGTGGCAATAATACTATCTACCTCGTGCTATTTCTTTGAGAAGGAAATTAAACTATTGGTACAAAGTACCCAGCACTTAGTAGGTCCTTGCAAAGCTATACCCATTATGATCAATGAATGATAAGTTTTTCATCCCTCCTCAGGGTCAGTATCCTCGTTTATAAACTATGGATTATAGCAAGAGTCCTCTTGGGGAATTTTACAAGGTTGTTGGACAGGGTAGTAAGGTAATGGAAATAAAAATGCTTTTTAAATGGCTAAATGCCACTTAAGTGCAAGGCAGTATTATAGTTATTACTACTACAGCAGTAAGAATTATACTATTGTTAATAGTTATTACTATTAGTCATCATTATAACCACTGCTATAAAGGAATATAATATTAGTCCTTAGGATACTGCAATATTTCACAATAATCTCCTAGGTGAAGAGTGACCACACTGAAAATGAACACCCAGAACTGTGGCCTTTCTATCAAACAGGAATTAATAGCAATAGCACCTCCTTTGTAACTGAAATGAATTAGACAAGCATCCCGCTGTACAAGGAGACATAGACAAAACCAACAACCGAGTATAAAGTGGCAAGTACCTCGCAGAGCAACTGCCAAGCACAAGGTAACAGCACAGTAAATTCCATATAGGAATTCCATAGGAAAACTATGAGGGGCACCTGGGTGGCTCTGTGGTTGAGCGTCTGCCTTTGGCTCAGGGTGCGATCCCAGGGTCCTGGGATTGAGTCCCACATTGGGCTCCCTGGAGGAAGCCTGCTTCTCCCTCTGCCTATGTCTCTGCCTCTCTCCTTGTGTCTCTTATGAATAAATAAATAAAATCTTTTTTTTTAAAAAAAGGAGTAACTATGAGAGAGGTAGATTAAAGATGGCTGCCAAGTCTCTACCACTCACATCCAGAGTGGGGTTATTTCCCCTCCCTTTGAATCTGAGCTGGCCTCGTGACTTGTTTTGACCGACAGAATGCAACACACAACTTTTAAAGATGTTCCTTAAGAGATCTTCAGCTTTTGCCCTTGCTCTTTTCTTCCCCTCTTAGAATCCCACTGCCATGTTGAAAGAAGCCCCAGCCACACGTGGAGGCCACATGAGAGGAAACTGAGATGCTCAGGTGGTAAGCAGCTCAAGCCGCTAGATGTGCAGCTGACCCTCTTGGCATTTCCAGCCCAGTCAAGCTGCCCTGTTACTGTGACTCTGTCCCACACCACATGGACCAGAAGAATCACCAAGCTGAGCCCAGTAGAACTGCAGAATCACATAATAAACAGAAGGTTGTTATTTGAAGCTACTATGTTTTGGGGATGGTTTGTCACGCAGCAATAGCTAACCGAAACAAAATGGATATGAGTGCTCCAGTGAGATGTTCCTAATCCCAGAGAGGGGCAGGGAAGGCTCCCTGGAAAGAGAGCGTGTGGGAATCATATGGGATTTGTGGGTTAAGCAGGTGTACGAGGGTCCTAGCTTTCACTCACAAGTCAACCCTCTTCTCTACTTGATGCTTCTGAGTCCAAAGCAGGTTAGTGATAAGAAAAAGAATTCTAAAATCTTCTCTCACCCGGATAATTGTTTCTCCTCTTTAGGGATCAGCCCCACTTCCCTGGCTCTAAATCAAAATGACAGGGCCTCCAAATTGGTTCAGGTGCTCATGCATTTGTAAAAATGTCTTTTGCTAGAAAAGGCCTGGTATGTCTAATTTCTGCCCCGAGCACATTTTTATAGTTAAGCTATATTATAAATGGCGTTTAATTTACCCAGCAATGTCAGGCCTACATTCAACTGAGAGCCAGTGATAATATATATGAGATCCTTTTGTACAGTCTGATCAGGGTTTGGGAGGAGGGGAGATGTGGATTTAATCATCTTTGTCCGAATTTATATTCTTTTCTTCCCCTCTCTGCTGCTTTTTCTATGTTCCAGCCACCATGGGAAGGACAGTGAGAGCCTTTCAAAGCACCAGGCCAGGTTCAAGGGGGCAAGTCTGTGGATGAGTCGAGGTTTTAAACACAGTCGAAAGGTCAAGGGTTGGGAGCCCTGTGGACTTCTGAGCAGGCTCAGAGCATTGGCCTCCCTTCCACTGTGGTTGGAGAGAGATGGTGCCAGTAGCGGTGGGCTGGCAGAAATGAACTCAATGAACTTTAGCTGGGAAGCTGGGGACAGGCGAACCTGTCTCATGATGAGGAGTGAGGGGGTGGGATTATTCTTTCAAATCCTGTCTGCAAAGGCCTCCTCACTAACCCTCTTCACTTCGTAGAAGCTTTATCAAACCAGAACAAGCCACTCCCCTGCTTACAATGAGCTTCTGAGGGCAAGAGAATAACCTCCCTGAACACCTCCCAGCAGCCCCCCTGCCCTACAGGATCTGGCCCACCCACCTCTTCACTTCATTTCGCCCTACTTCCTTCCCTGACCTTGATACTCTGGCCACAATAGCTTTCTGGTAGTTCTTCAAATGCCTGAAACCCTGGCTAGTCATCCAAGGAGAAGCCCGAAGGTTGCATCCTGAGTGCTAGCTAAGGCATCCCTGACTCAGCCTGTCCCCAACAGGTGCAGAAGTAGAAAAGAGGCCTGGTGGTAGCAATAATTCATGTCAGGGAGGCTGTCCCAGTGCCTGGCAAGTTCGGGCCTGGATCATGGGAAGTTGAATGTGATTGATCACACATAGGGTGCACTTATTTGGCTCATTAAAAGAGTTAACTAGGTTTCCAAAGGCAAGAGGAACCAGGAGACCAGGACTGTCTGGGAGAGAGAACACGGTGGGCTAGAAGTAGACTCCCACCACCATCCATACTACAGGGAGGCAGCATATTCTTTCCCAGTCACTCAGACACGGATGTGAATCCCAGCTCTGGGTCTTGCCAGCTGTGTGATCTTAAGCAAGTCACTCAATCTCTCCAAGCCTCAGTGGCTCCTGCTGTGAAATGGGGATCATCAGACTTTATGGAGCTGGACTGTTCTGTGGCTCATATGAGGGAATATGAGGAAGAGGCTTAGCATGTGACTGGCTTATAAATGGTAAGCATAATCATTATGAACAAAGGAATCATAAAGGGTCATGGCTTAGAGGTCGAATAATTCAGGCACAGTAACTGATGCCTCAGAAACCTCTGGAAGAGACAACATGTGGAGCTTCCTAGGCAGTAGGGAGGGGATAGCCAGAGTATCTGGTTTTTAAAAGCTCCCCATGGAAATATCAGAAAGGGAGACAGAACGTAAAGACTGCTAACTCTGGGAAACGAACTAGGGGTGGTAGAAGGGGAGGAGGGCGGGGGGTGGAAGTGAATGGGTGACGGGCACTGGGTATTCTGTATGTTAGTAAATTGAACACCAATAAAAAAAAAATAAAAAAAAAAATTAAAAAAAAAAAAATAAAAAAATAAAAGCTCCCCATGGCCTTTCAAGTCACATTTTGGAAAATACTGATAAAGCCCTCCTCACTAAATTTAAAGATGGAGAAACTGAGCCCAGAGAGGGACAGAGATGGGCTCAAGGTCACACAGTACATCTTCGGCAGCTGTGTCAGTTCCAGATCACAGATCTCTGACTCTGGGTTGGGTGGTCTTTCTGCTGGTCCAGGCCAAGGGGTTGTATTAAGTCAGACTGGGATGCCTGGCCCTAGCTGGGGCCCCATGGGTAGTGTGAGGGACTGCCACTCAGCTCATGCTCTTGGAGGTCACAGAAGCTCTCAGAGTCCTTGGGTGTCTTTTTATCCTCTTCAAGTACACAGTGCCCCTGAGAATGTCTGATGTTCCCTGGAAACTCTCCATCTTGTGTACTATCACAGATTAACACACCAAACCCCTTCTCCCTCATTGCAAGGTGGACCATCATTTTACCCCATGATGTAAACATTGAATGATCAGCATGTAGGCAATGCAGCCCAGCAATGAACTATTAATGCATATTCACTGAATAAATGAATGAACAAACATGCTGAATTGGTGAATAAATGAAAGATCATAGAGAATATAAGTTCATTGAGGGTTGGCGTTGTATAGTACACACATTAAATATTTGCTGTTTGTGGCTGAATCAGTGAATCAGGCCCCAAATTGCCCACAGACTAGTGGGAGAAACAGGGGTATAAGCAAAACTAAGACTAGGGAGCCAGTGAAGATAGCTTGACTTGGGGGAATTTGGGGTCTTGTTCCAATCACAGGAAAGAGGCCCAAGAAGGAGAAAGGCAAGTTACAGACTAAAATGAACTACATGGTGCCATTTTGTTAAGAATTCAAAGTGTATGTGCCCCAATTAGGGCCATTCTATAAAATAATGGGGTCTGTATTCTTCAAAAACACCAATGTCAGGAAACATGAAGGCCAAGGAATCATTCCATCATGGAGTCTCTCTGACCCTCAATTCCTTCATCTGAAAAATAGGACTAATCTTCTATATCGCTAGCCCCTCAAAATTGTTTGCAGCAACCTAATCCCATAACGGGTATCCTCCGCCACATGCAGAGAATAAATTACTATTTTTATTACTACTCAGAATAAAGCTATCCCAGGACCTGAAGGAATTAATTTGTTTTCGGCCAAAACTCATTAATTGATTGTCCAAGTTTATGCATTAAGGAAATAATGGGTATATTATTTATGCACATACACACGCTCTGCTATGTATTGGCAATTCTGCTCAAAATGTATTTTCCCACGTGTGCAAGAGAACAAAGAGCCAACATATTGTTGCCATAAGTGAAGTTAGTAACATTGCTCTCAGTAGGTTTTCCTGGAGTTCTGGCCTCTGTTCCTAAGAAGTCTGGGATAGTTAAAGAAGGTTCTCTTAAAGTGATATATCTACTTGGCCCATGAAAGAGTCTCACCTAAAATTTTTTTTGTTTTTTTTTCTAGAGATGATTGGGTACAACCAAACCACTTCACAATATGTAGATACCAACCAGGACTAGTGACCCTGGGAATGCACCTTTCCCAGCCCTGGTCCCTCAGAGAGAGCTGCTTTCTGCCTAGAAGTCACGGGCCTACATGAGAGAGAGAGAGGAGAAGAGAGAGAAAAGAACTTGCAGATCTGAGTCATACCTGAATTGGCAGAATGATTGCATGTTAGGTTCTCCGAGGGCAAGGTTATGCCTTATTTACTTCTGCATCTCTAGTGCCTACCAAGTGCTTGCTAACGAGTGGAAGGTCTTGAAGGAAAAGAGAATAGATCTTGAATGAATGAAGGAATCCTAATATACCAGTGCTTAGCCATCTGAGCCCCAGCTTCCTTATCTATAATCAAATGGCTATAATAGTCACCCTCGAAGACTCTGCTAGTAATTAAGCAAGATTCTATAAATGAAGCCATGGCAGGGATTCTAGTGCATTATGGGAATTCGTTTTCTTCTCAGTCTTTCTAGGGATCTACTTTCTTTAGAAACAGGGAGACATAGTGGAGAGACAAGACAGATAAGACCCAGACATTGCCTTCTGGAGGCCCCTGATGGCAAGAGGACTTGCCAGGGAGGACCAGGCTATGCCCACTGGTTCTTTGTCTGGAGTTTTGTGGCTGATCTGAGATGAACCTTGGTCATTAAACACCAGCCAGTGAGTAATGGGTTCACCCATCCAGACCCTTCCCTTCTTTTTTTTTTTTAATTTTTTATTTATTTATGATAGTCACATAGAGAGAGAGAGAGAGAGGCAGAGACACAGGCAGAGGGAGAAGCAGGCTCCATGTACCGGGAGCCCGACGTGGGATTCGATCCCGGGTCTCCAGGATCGTGCCCTGGGCCAAGGCAGGCACCAAACCGCTGTGCCACCCAGGGATCCCCAGACCCTTCCCTTCTTAGAACCTCAATTTTATTAACCAAGATAACAAAATACCTTACATTGGGAAGCAGAGGCTAGATGTAGCTGCTCTAACAGCAACACTCCTATCTGAATTCCTACAGAACATCCTATCTCTAGGGTTTGTTCAGTTGCAAATTCTGTTCCAGCTAGGAATGACACACCAAGTCTCTCTTTCTCAAGACTCTGGGGAATAGTTGCTCACTCACTTACTCATAGTAGTATATATACTGAGTATCTAATTTCTTTTTAAAAAAATATTTATTTATTTATTTATTTATTTATTTATTTATTTATTTATTCATTCATGAGAGACACACAGAGAGAGGCTGAGACATAGGCAGAAGGAGAAGCAGGCTCCCTGTGGGGAACCTGATATGGGACTTGATCCCAGGACCCTGGGATCACAATCTGAGCCAAAGGCAAATGCTCAACCACTGAGTTACCAAGGTGCCCCTTCAATTTCTTTTTTTTAAAAGAGATTTTATTTATTTATTTATTTATTTATTTATTTATTTATTTGAGAGAGAGAGAGAAGGCACGAGTGGAGAGACAGAGGAAGAGGGAGAAGCAGACTCTCTACTGAGCGGGAAGCCCCACGAAGGACTTGGTCCCAAGACCCTAAGAGCCCAACCTGAGCCAAAGGCAGATGCTTAATGGACTGAGCCATGCAGGTACTCCCTGAGTATCCAATTTCTGTCGGGCAAAGTGCTAATCTATTGATGGAACATTCCCTATTTTTGTCTTATACCAACTAGATGAAAAGGTACAGTTATTTTTCCTCCTATACTGTTTCCGTTAAGCACAAACAACTTGCTGAGGGTTATATGGCTCATTAAGTGACAAAGCTGGGATCCAGACTCAGGCTTCTGTGGTCCTAACTTCTGAGCTCTTGGCTACTGCCATATGCCCAGTGAGCACCTGCTGACTGCTCAATGCACCACATTCTGAGCTACATGTTGGTGACATAGGCACAAGGTGTTCTTAGTCTGGGAGGAGGACAACCATGTGTTAGCATGCATACTAATAATAAGCACTTCCCACACATTAATTAAGAAGGATTACACTTCAGGATTCATTCATTCCAGCCTCTGCATTTATTGATCTTCTGTTTTCTGGGAGATGGACTGCTGATTGAGAGGGAAATGTGATGCATCCCTTGCTTTGGAAGACCTCATTGTCTAGAAGAGGGGAGAAAGGTTTTCAAACTCTTGCATCTGTGGGGAAGTGTCTGATAGTGATGGTAATCCATTTGTGGATGCATCCCATGATTGACACCTGCTCTGCTTTACCACGAGTCCAGGTCCTGGGCTTGTAATAACTCCGGGAGGGTACACAGTGAGACCGCGTCCTTCTGATTCTTCTGTGACATCAGTCATAGGATGTGATATATGTTGAATACGTATATGATAATGATGATATTGATACCATCAATATTGTCTAATATTATATATGTTACTCTAAGTATTGAATGTCTACTAGGTACCAGCCACTATTCTATGTGTTTTACAGGGTCAACTCATGAGTTCTCACTACTTCCTGTGATGTGGGTCCATTGATCATTGTCATTTCGCAGCTGAAGAAACTGAGGCCCAGAAAGTTCAGCACTTTGCCTAAGCTTACACTTTTTTTTTTTAAGATTTTATTTATTGGTTAATGAGAGACACAGAGAGAAAGGCAGAGACACAGGCAGAGGGAGAAGCAGGCTCCACGCAGGGAGCCCGAAGTGGGACTCAATCCCGGGACTCCAGGATCATTCCCTGGGCCGAAGGCAGGCGTTAAACCTCTGAGCCACCCAGGTGTCCCAAGCTTACACATTTGAATTAACAAGAGTGGTCTGAGGCTTTCTTTAGAAACAACAACAAAGTGTTGCTTTTAACCCGGACTGAAGTAAATGCATGCAAATGAGCCCCAGCACATCATTTTTATTTATGCCATAAATTAGGTAAATTTCCCTTCCTGAAGCCCTGGAAAACTAGGACTGATTCCACATATTTTGCATTAATTTCCAAGGTGGTTGGACCCAAATTAGCTTTACAACTTGGTAAACTTGCCTTCGAGGTGGTACAGAGGTAGAGGTCTGATCAGAAGTCTGCAGGTACGAGGAGTCAGAGGAGCTTTGTCCATTTCTTTTTGCTCATTGCTTTACAGTTTAATGGTGCACTTCCACATCCCAGGCTGCCAGGTATAGCTGTATAGATTGTGCACTGCTTACCTTCAAGGGCGGGGGACCATTCACCTACACTGCTAGAGAGGGGCAGGGAGTTGACATAGGAATTGCAATCTCACAATTCACTCTATGGGAGAGGCACAGGAAGCATTACATTCTCCTTTTGCAGATGGAAACTGGAGCTGAGTTGATCAAACCCCTTCCTCCAGCAACACACAACACAGAAACTCCAGGGTTGGGGTCCACATCCAGGCCTGTCTCCATTCTATGCCAGTGCTGAGTCCACCACTTTCAGAATGTATACTCTGAGTACATTCTTTTAAACACCTTCTCCCTCTGTTTCCATAATATTAAAGCTCTGAGGAAATCACAACATTACATAATAGCAGCATTACTAAAACCATGCAGAGAACCACGTTTGAAAAAAAAAAAAAAAGCACATTTTGTTTTCCCACTAACCTCCACAATTGCTCCTAAGTGCATTGCTCGCATTCCAGGTGAACCTTTCTGTGAGGAAGGGAAGGGCTCCTGGGGCCCCATGTTGAAGCTTCTCTTTACTTTCCACCCTAGATTGATTTGCAGGAAATGGACCCCTTGAAATGCCCAAATACACCAGTTCATGAGGACATGCCCTCCCACAAACGCCCACCTCAAATGATCTTTCCCTAAGCTGGCCCAATGAGGGGAAGATTGTGCGTTTTCTGCAATTTTTTAAAGATTATTTATTTTTTACTTAGAGTGCACCAGCGGGGGAAGGGGCAGAGGGAGAGAGAGAAAATTTCCAGCAGACTCCCCGCTGAGTATGGAACCTGAGGCAGGGCTTAATCCTACAACCCTGAGATCATGACCTAAGCTGAAATCAAGAGTCAGAAGCTCAATGGACTGAGCCACCCAGGCACTTTTCTGCAAATGTTTTTGTGTCCTGTGACTCCCAAACTGGGGTCATTCATAGCCAAAGAATTAATTTCTTTCTTTCTTTCTTTCTTTCTTTCTTTCTTTCTTTCGTGATTCGTTCTGTCTTATTTCGTTCTTTTCTGTTCTTTCGGTTCTTTCTTTCTTTCTTTCTTTCTTTCTTTCTTTCTTTCTTTCTTTCTTCTTTCTTTCTCCTTCCTTCCTTCCTTCCTTCCTTCCTTCCTTCCTTCCTTCCTTCCTTCCTTCCTTCCTTCCTTCCTTCCTTCCTCCTTTCTTTCCAACAAATGGCTGAGAATAGAGAAGTGGTAAGAGACAACTCCAGACCCCAAGGGCCTTATTGTCCAGTGAGGAAGGGAGACGAGGCAGCAGACACAATGATCTTCCCCAGCTCTTAGATAGTTTATCAATGAGGCTACAGCTGGATGAATATGGATCAAAAGAGTTCCAGAGCCACATCATGGCAATTGAAAGGGTTGAGAAAGCAACTACTGAGGTCAGCAAAGCAAGAATGTGAAATGTTACTAGTGGTGATTGCTCTACCCCAAGTAGAGACCTGACTAGCCCTGTGTTATGCCCCCGGCAAGCTGACCACACCAGACACAGATAATTGGATTAAACATGAACAGCCAACCTCTTGCCCAGCAGGACAAGCCATATTCCTCAGGAATCTGAGCTGGGAAACATGAAGAAGCTGAATGTTAGGGGCTATGTCTGGACTGCCATGACCTAGAGCAGTACTGTCCAATAGAACTTTCTACTGAGATGGGAATGTTCTCTGTGTTGTCCAACATGGTAGCCACTAGCCACACATGGTTACTGAGTACTTGAAATGTGCTAGTGGGACTGAGGAACTCTAACTCCATTTTAAATTAATTTTAATTAATTCACGTTTAAAAGTAAATAGCCACATGTGGCTGGCTAGTGGCTATGGTATTAGATGGTGAACATGTAGAGTTTGAGCCAAGAGAAGCCATGACAGCCCATGTTTAAGTAGAGATGATGAGGGAGCTCACTGGTGAGTGAGCAGAAGGAGGCAGACGAGAGAGAGAGAGAGAGAGAGATTGAAAGAGCCAGAAGTAACTGATGTAGGGAGAAGCAGATGCCATGGAAGAGAGAAATGGAGGGAAGAAGCCCATCCCTGGAGCATCCTTGGCCCAATATTTGGGGTACCTTCTTATTCTTGATCTATCCCGAATGGCGCTTTGCTCTATAAAGCCAAAAGAAATACTAGTTCCTCTCTTGGAAGCCAGACTGATCTGAGAATCGGAGAATCAGCTAAGATTCAACAAATCATTGCCATCATTGTATCACTCTTGCTATCCTAATCATCTGAGTTAAGTGACTTGTCTAAGATCACACAGGCTGGAGCCATTATCTGTCACTCCAGAGTCTGTGCTCTTTACTTGCTGGGCTCTTAGTCCTGAGTCAATGCTCCATTTTGGTATCCCAACTCACTAATTTATGACACTAAGCCTTGGCACATGCCTACCCTCAAACTGAGAATGGGTGAGACCAGACAAGGAAACCATCACCCACTGGCTCATACCCACCCCTCTGCCCTGTAGGACTTGTCCCAAGCTCCAGACTGTATCCACCCACCTTGCTCTGACTTCCAGCCTTCGGATAATCCCTGGCATCCAGCTACTGGCCCAAGGCTGAGCCTGACTCCATCATCCATGCCTCAAGCAACGCTTCCCTGGCTCTCTACACTGCACGCCCTCACTGGGTTTCTCAATGAGCCACTCTCTACAATCTATGGTGAGAGCAGAGAAGCACGGAGGGGGCACCTGGCCTGGGACCTGCACCTCCCTGAGCCTCCATGGTTGATTCTTGCTTGCTTGACTCAGGCCATCTGCTTGGATGGCACCATTCCCAGGTGTGAGCTGGTCTGCTAGTGTTTCAAAGATTCAGGTGCCAAGTCAGCACGGGAGGGAGCTCCAGCTTGACTTCAGTTTCTGCTAACGCTCTTTTTATGCAGTCACTCTGCCATGGATGGCCACACAATGTAAATATCCAATTTGGGTAATGGATACCATTGGTTCGATGGAGACAGATGTCTTAAGGCTTTCCATGGATCTCAGAACATACACTGAGAAGAGCAAGGATTCCACTGTTAGGAGAAGGATAAAGTCCCTTTAGAAAGGAAGTCAGAAAACAGGAGTCAGAGGTGCTAGTCCTGGCTCTGCCACTCACTTGCAATGAGACTTTGAGTGAATAAGTCCTTTCTTTGGGTTTCTTTCCTCAGTAAAATGAAATTATCAGGGAACGGATTGAGGCAGGCCGAGAGTCCATCCAAAACTGCGAAGATCTGATTAATATGACGGACTCCAGGAAGGGTACCTTGCTAAGTTTTTCTGCAGAGCATGTCAATACCAAGCCCCCCTTCAACACATCACCTCTGGGAAATGGACAGCTCATAGACTATGACCCCCACATGAGGCCCACTGATGGCTTGGAGCGACCAAGCTGCTCGTCCAGGGTCATGCAGCTAACAGAAAACAACTCTAAGCATGGGTTTTTAGTAACTTTGCTGGTTTCTGCAGCTGTAGCGGATCCAAGAGAAGGCAGATTCTATAACACCCAGTGTCGTGCCTAGAAAATTTCGATTTTAAAGTGAGCTAAGCCACAGGGTAAATAATTACAGTCACTATGCCCTTTGGAAAGAGACATGGCTCCGGCAGGGAAGTGCTGAGTGGCCCGCCCTGTGGCTGTGTGTTTACACAAAGGTTGCTGTTGTTTTTCACAAAGTGTCTCTCTCTCCCTCCTCATCTCATTCCTCTCTCTCATCTTTCGTTCTGTAGAATTCGTTGGTGATTTCACATTTATTAGCTCACTAATTTTCCTCCTAGCAATTCCTTGAGGGTAGGACAGTCTTGTTATTTCCAGCTTTCAGATACGGAACCAAGTCTCCGAGAGGCTGCCCAAGAGCACACAGACATATATGTGCTGCTGAATTGAGCATAAGAGCACACGGACATAAAAGAAAGAGGCATCAAATTCAGATCTTTGGACTGATGCTGCCTCCCCACAACTGATATGAAGATGAAAGGTAATTTAGCATAGTTTTACGAACATGGTGAGCCCTACACTGGGTTAGATACCAGCTAAGAGACATATGGATGAGTAAGCTTTGGTTGACAGTTTAGAGGGAGGCGTGTGAAGTGGTAACTCATGCATTACAGTACATGAGTTACCTATATTGAGGGATAAAATGTGATGGGGGGGGGCAGAGTATGATTTGTAAGTAGCGCAGAGCGGAGACAGCCAAAGGAAATTCTCACAGAAAAAGACAATTAATTACTGGGTTTTGAAGGGTGAATAGAAGTTCACCAGGTGACTATTGGTAGCAATAATGGTAACTTTTTATTGAGTGCTTGCTATGGGCTACACATATCTACCCACTCGGACTATTCATAACGATCTTGCAAGGGAGACAGGATCGGTCAGTCAGGCCAAAATGGTCCAGAGCACTAAGTGCATAGCTCAAGGTCAGGCTGCTCAAATCAGCCACCTGGACATTTAATCTTCAACTATACAAATTCCTAAAATGACTGTCCAGTTTGAAGGAACTGCGTGGCAAGAAGGATGTTGCACCCAGGAGCCATCAGGGGGAGTATTGAAGGTTGGGAAGAACTGTTTCTCCTCTTTGTGAGCTGACTTGAGACACCTGACATTTGCCACTAGAGGAGGAAATATTTCCTATCCCAGAGTCTAGTCAAACCGCCCTAATTTCTGGGCTTGTGTCTGCTCTTCATTTGGTCATTGTTATGTGGTACCTCATATCCTAGCATCTAGAACAAACCTGGGCTTTGGAATCAAATAGTCCTAGGTTTGAATTCTGGCCAAATCATGCATTGCTTATAACACCTTAGCAAGTGCCAATACCTTTCCAAGACTCAGTTTCCTCATTTGTAATATCTGCTTAGTGACATCACCTGATAAGGTTGGGTAAGGATCACATGAGTGAATACATAGGGTAAATACATGGACAGTTCTCTGGCACAGAGTCGACCCACACTAAATGGCATAAAGCGTGCTATATTTTGCCATTCTTTCGTAACAAGCCCAAGAAGAAATGCATGGGAGTGCCTAGGGTCTTGAGTCTTCCATGCCGGCACCCATCTCCCTGAAGCTTGATTTTCTGGTATGCATAAAGCATCTTAACTCCCATGTCTCATCCCAGCCCTGTGAGGACAGCTTTGTGTATGTGGCTGTGGTTACTGTGATCCATTTTACAGATGAGAAAACTGAGGCTCATAGCTAGGAGATGATTGAGCTTAGGTTCCTGACCTTAGGAGATTACAGAGACCAATTTTCTACACTTTTACATTCTTCGTTAATGGTTGGGTGGCCTGGGAATAAGTGAAATTAGAAACAGTCAGAATTTCAAAGCCAGCCAACAAACCAGCCACACTGCTCACTCTTTGTGGTCTTCGCTGGGAAGAATAATCCCTATGCTCTCTTTTTCTTGTTTTGTTTTGTTTTCTATTTTTCTTTCTTTTTCTCTCTTTCTTTCAGTGATATTAAGGGCTTGGGGAAAAATCCTTGTTGATTTGAGTCTCTGTCCTGCCAGGTTTTAGAGTTTGGTGAGCCAGGGTTTAGACCCACCCAGCCTGACCGCATACTAATGATAAAGTTGTGCACACATTTCATTGGGAAATACAGCAGGACCCACCTCGGAAGGTGCTGTGCCCAGCACTCAAGCTCCCATGCTCAGCGTCAGACTATCTGGATTCAAATCTTAGGTCATCTGCTTGACGACCTTGAGCTTTTTGAACTAACAGCCCCTCGAAGCCTTGGTTTCCTCATCCATAAAATAGAGAGAAATTGTAGAGATTAAATCAAATAACCTATGCAAGTGCCTAACGAGTATTCAGTAATAGTTAGATACGACAATTATGAACGAAATCACCCACACATACATTGTAACCTGTTTCAATTTATGACTCACTTATTCGACCAGTTTTCCGTGAGAGCTTACTATGTGCCAGGAACAGTGGTGGGCAGAGGGTACACATCCAGCATGCCTCTGACAAATATTTATCAGCTCCTGTCACATATCAGCAAAATCTGCACATGAGCTTGGGGAATGCAGAGAAGAGGCAACTGTGACGTGCGGCATTAAAAAAAAAATTGATTCCTGATTGCAACCACATCTCGGCTTTGTGACTCTCGACACACTGCTTGACCTCTCTGTGCCTCCACTTTTCCAATCTCTAATGTGGGGATGATAACCGCATCTATTGGGGCCATTGTGAGCATTCTCTGAACGAATCCAGACAAACCACTTACCACAGGGCTTGGAACAAAATCAACTCTCCATGAATGCTGTTTTCATTGTTGAGACACAGTCTCAGTCGTGTTGTAGTAAATTACATCAGGCAGGTCCACGAGAATCGAGAATCGGTCTGTTCTCTCCGGGACCCCCGCCCCCCTCTTCACCAACGCCAAAAGGCTGCTACTAAAGAACCAGAGAATTATGCAAATATGCAAATCCAGTGAGGCAGCCTTTACCCAGCACTGTGGCTGCCTTTGGTACTCAGCAACTGGGACTGGCTGTCTTCAGAGAGGATTCCTTTGGTGTCATCACAACCTCTAGTGGACAACAGCGTACACGGCGCCTCACAGGCCTTTGTTCCAGCCTTCATCTGCCAGCTGCTGAGCCCAGGAAGTGCAGGGGAGAGTGGGGAGGATGGGCATGTCTGATGATTTCTTTCCCCTGTCAGGCTGGGTGCCCACCTGCCTGCCCCTCCCACTCACTCCTGTTTCCCTCTCTCTAATTCCACCCATGTGTGATGTGCTCCGAAAAGGAAGCCTGCTTCAGAATCTTCACTACCCCGCTGTAGAAACCCCTCCTCAGGCTGCTGGTCCCTGTCACATTCTTGCAGGGCCAGTCCCTAAGCTATCCACTCAGGGAAGGCTTCATCGACTCTCTGGAGAGAATGAACCACACCCACCTGTAAGAGCCCACAGCACTCTGATAGCCGCCTCCTGAAGCAAGGATCACAGGGCATGGATGCTAGTGATTTACTTCTGATCTCCCTTGCTAGGCTGCCACTCCTAGGGCAGGGACCTCATCATACGACTCCGTGTCTCCTGTGTCCCACGTGGGTGCCTGCACCCTACCTTGCTGCATGCATAGAAAGTGCTCAGTAAATGTTAAATGAATGAATGAGTAAATGTCTTCTCCAGAAGATTCTCTCCTTATATCTCCTTTCCAACCATTACACTGCCATCCTACATCTCTGGTACCATGGACTCTGCTTCCTTCCTTTTGGAAGGAAGGGCGCCTGCACCAGGCAAAGAAAAATTCTCACCTGCCACAGGTAACATATAGGTACCTGGGACTACACACTATCTCACCTCCACCCCTCCTACTTTGACCTAAATTGTCCAGATATTTATGCCAACATCTGCTTCACACCAACTTCAGGGATTCGCTCTCTTGGTGCTTAATAAGAGGGGCAACTTGCATTTTGGAAAGCAGGGAAGAAAACGGAGGAACATTATTTGAGCATCTACTTTGAGCCAGGTGCTTTACAAGGAAGTATTATGTAATCATTGCAAGCATCCTTCCAGACTGGGACCGCCTTGCCCCCCCCCCACCCCCATTACACAGATGGTAAAATGGATGCTCAGAGAAGAGAATTCTGCTGAAGGTCACACACTCATAACCAGTAGAGCTGGACCTGGACCCAGGTTTTCAAAGCCACAATATTTCTTTTCCAGAACCCTATAAATCTAATACCAGCACCCAGCTCAAACTCCCCAGAACAGCCTTGCCATGGCCTCTTTGGTGTTTTGCAGTTTGGCTCCATAAGGGAAACCACAGACTGGCATAAAAAAGGGCAGCTGGACTCTGTATTCTGAGGCTGCCTTTTGTGGAGCATTCTCCTGTCTTATCATCTTTTCCTTCCTCTTTTTCACTGCATGTCAAGTGTCATCAGTAACTTCTCTGAGAAATAGGAATCAGTTGTAGGAAGCAGAAAGGGGCGGGGGTAGAGGTGGAGGTGAGGCCGTCTTTAGAACTCCTCTCTGCTGACCTTTGGCTCTGCACACACCTGCTGGTTACAAAGGTCAGACTTCGGCCCCTCTGCCCTGTCACCAATTACAGCTTTGAGCGCCCCTAGTGGAGGTCTGCAGCACACCAGAGGACCAAACAGGGGGACCAGTAGATTGAGTCCTTTTGAATAGCTTTTTGAATTGCAGGAACGAATGTATTTGTGAGCAAAAAACACAAAACAAGCTACTCTGATCAGGAAATATCCCTTTGCCTTGGAAGAGGGAGGAAGGAACGTAACAGTATTTTCCTAATGACTAACCAATTCTTCTTGTGAACACAAGAATTCCTCAAGTTTAGACAAGGTGGCCCCTGGCAGGAGCAGCCAAAACTCCTTGGAAAAGAACGGCAATCCATAATGAAAATAGTTGTTAAGTGAATTTAACAACAACGCACATTAGGGACTAGAGGAGGCAGCAAATTTGAGTCTTATTGAGCAATATTGAATTTGCTTTATTAATTCAAGAGAAAAAGAAAAGAAATGACACTCAGGCTCTGTAGTCATAGCACGTAGCTACAATTATTCCCCATGTGCATATCTTTGACAATAAGAAGCCTCTTCAAAAACAAGTATACTTTATACTTATTCATGCCTTACAGCAAAATGGCCCAGAGAATCACGTGACCTGCATAAGAATGTAGCAACAAGTCCCTTTCAAGTATTTACAAATCCCCTCACTGCACAGGCAAACAGGACTAGCTTGCAACCCTGTATTCGATGTACAGCTCTCCTGACTTTAGTGGAAGTGGGGCTCCAGGTTAAAAATAGAATTTATTGTGAGAGGTCAATGGTTTCCAAATGCACCATCAGAATTGGCAGTGCTATTGGCTACTCCTTCCTTACCACTCAGAGTCTTGGAGTCAGAAGCACACGGTTATTAATGAGCCTTCTGAAGTAGTACATCAGTTGACTTTAATTTGGCAGTGACCTGAAGTTAATTAAAAATATATGCTGGCTAGCTGTTGTGTTGAACAGTTGGAAAAATAATATGAAATGTCTTAAAAATTAACACACACACATTTTGTGTTTGAGGCCAGTGAAGGAAGCAGGATATGAAATCCTTGTCTCAGATGACAATTCAATATGTGCCATTAAGACATTTTTTTTTCCCCTGGAGGGTGGTGTATTGGAGAGTGTGGTCCTCAAAGGTAGACTCACTTTAGAAAAGCCAGCAAGACACTCGGTAGCTTTGGGTTCTTTCGTGTTAGTCACAACACAGATTCAAAAGGGGGATGAGGGAGGGAGATGTGGACCCTGTTCAAGGCCACCAAACCATTGTTGGAAAGACAGCTAATTAAGAAAGGGCATGCTGTGGTGGAAACGATTTATTTAAACTAATTCTCTTCCCCCATCTTTCCCAGAGAAATTGTCCAGACCTGGTGTAAATTGTGAATATTATTGCTTCATAAAAGGGGGGTTCTTTAATTATATGCTTTGTTAAACAAAAGGTGATGAATTATTTCCTTCGCTCTGCACTCCGGGGCTCCACATTTAAGGAGAAGGGAGTGGGGCATAAAATGCCTGATTTATGCTGAGGAGGGCACTCCAGGCCGTGGGGAAGAGTCGCAGGGACGGGGACCCGGAGCTAGGGCCCACGGAGCCGAGAGCTGTCCGCGGCCTTTGGTGCTGAAAGCAGGTGCGCGCGCCAGGTGTCCAGAACTCCCCGGGGAGAAAGGGCAGCGCCTGCACCCCGGTCAAGACGGTCCAAACAAGAGACGAGGTTCCAGATGGGGAGGGTGTGCGCCCTCCGACTGTCTTCAGCCTGGGCAGACCCTGCAACTGCCTGCTTATTTCCCACGTGAGGAGCGCGTTTCTGAGAGCGGGAGTTGGACCTTTCCACAAGGGGAGGTCGGGTGGTCTACCGACGCTTCCCTCCACTTTGGGGTCTCCGAGTGAACTGATTAAGCCTTCAAAACTCTTGGGGTTAGCTCTGGGTGAGTGAAGCGCCCAACCCCCCAACACACAACTTTTCCTGGGGGACCTCAGCGGGGTGGAGAAGAGGGTGCGGCTCCCGGTCTGGGAAGGAGGAGCAACCATCCTCCGCAAGCACGTGGTGGGTGAAACTAGCACCCTCCACCTCCTCAATTCCTAATAGTGTTAGAGACATTAGATTGTCGAGAGTGGTGGTGGTGGCGGCGGCGTTGGTGGTGGTGGGGGAGAGTGTCCGCTCAGGTTGCCAACTGTGACCTGACCCCTCTCCCTCCCCCGCCAAGTTCGGAGAACCCTAAGGCCCCTCCACCGGCCTCCAGGCGAATGCCACACCCAAGTTCGGCATCCAGACCCTTGGTTGGGATCGGTCCAGGGACCCGGTCCCTCGGGGCAGCCTAAACCAAAACGAGGCAAGTGGTCCTAGAGTAGGAGGGCGCGGCACTATGAGGCCCCCACCCCCCACCCCCAAGACGCACAGTTGGAATCTAGTCCTCAGTTGCCGGGCGGGTCAGCTGGCCCCCTTCTCGTCCTCTCCCCGAGAGGGTGACAGTTATCTGGCACCCAGCCCCGGGTGCGGTTGCAGAGAGCTCCGGGCATCTGAGGTTTGGAGGCGACCCCACTCCAAGGAGATTCTCCGGGGCTGCAAAGGGGAGTCAGCCCGAGAGGGAGCCCGCCGCAGAAGCAGGGAAGCACCGGAGTCCTTCAGGCGCATCCCCGCCTCCACACTTCCACCAGCCCGGGCGAGGGGACGCGGTTCCCCGCCCCGGGTTGGGGCGGCTGCCCCGCTCTCCCTCCGCGGCTGCTCCGCGACCCCCGCCGCCCGGACTCGCCGCAACTTTGCCCCCTCCCCCGCCCCGCCCCTCGGGGCGCTTACCTGCCGCCAGAGCTGCCGCGGGGCTCCCCAGGAGCAGGGCGAGGAGCAGCGAGGTCCCGCCCGAGTCCCGCGGCGGGCGGCCGGGCCGCGGGCATGGTGGCTGCGGGGGGCGGCCGCGGGGGCCGGGGGCCGGGGCGGGGGGAGGCGGCGGGCGCGGCGCGGGCGCGGCGGGGGCGCGGGGCGGGGGCCGGGGCCGGGCAGCCGGAGCCCCCGGCGGACGCGCGCTCACCCCGCGGTCGCTCTGGCCGAGCTGCGCCGGGCGCGGGCGGGCGAGTGAGGAGGAGCCGGCGAGCGGGCGGCGGGCGGGGAGCGCGCGGGAGGAGGGAGGGGGCTGGGGCCGAGCCTGTGCCGCGCGAGTGCGGCGAGGGAGGGGGGCGGGCGGCGGGGAGAGGGCCGCCGCACCCGGGGCCAGCCTCCTCGCCCGCCCCGCGAAGTTTAACGCCGATTCCCCTGGCGTCCCGTGGGCCGCGCGTTTCCTCCCGGAGGATGCTCGCGGCAGCCCTGCGCGGCCGGGCGGGGCCGGAGAGCGCCCTGACCATTTTCCAGACGGCGACAGGGAGGCCTCCAAACCCAGCGCAGCCTTCGGCCTGCGAGCAGCCTAGAGCTTTCCATCGCTCGGCCTCCGGGAGGGATCCCGGCCCCAGTTCCCTCAGCTGCATGGCAGCCCTCCCAGGCCCCTCTGGGCCCCAACCAGCCCTCCGGGCGGCCAGCCTCCCGTGTTTCCAAAGTGAATCCCGTAACCTAGAAAGTCTCCAACTCTGGGGGATCTGGTGAGAGCTGTCAGTCTCCCTAGAACAATACAAATGGCCATGGAATTGTGCGTCCAATACGTGGGGCGGGGGTGGGGGTGGGGGTCCTATCCCTGTGAAGCTCAACCAGGACCTAGAAATTAAAATGTATCTGTGTTCTCAGCCGAGTTCCATCCTTCACATCCCCTTTGTCAACGGGGCGCCAGAGCTGGCCAAGGCTTCCTCTGAGCTCAGCCCCTTCTCGCTGCTGTATATGCGCCCTTCCCCCACCTGAGCTGGAGTTCAAGGCCCACCCTCCATGCTCTGCTCTTGCCTAGCCCTGATTTCCAGCATCTTGTCTTTCTCCACAAATGGAAGTGGTGGAGGACAGTAGATGGGGGAGACAGACAGATGCTTGGGGACAGGCACTGGCCAAGGGCTAGATGGGGGACAGGCTTGTAGGCACTCCCAGAGGCTCAGACCGACTGTGTGGGCTACCTTTGCAGACCTGCCAGCTTCCCAGGCCTCTCACCCCAATTTAGAAGCCCTCCCTCGCCCTCCCCCTACTCCACCTAGCCACACTATCTCCACACTGCAGCCTGAGCAGGCAGAGGGAGCAGATGGAGAGAAGGTTGCAGGCAGCAGCGGGAGGAATATGTCTCTAGCTGAGTGGTGGAGCTGGGAGTCCCTATAAAGAATGGGTGGGGGAGGTGAGCACAGGGTGGGGGAGGACTAGAGGGAGAGGGAGGACTCTGGCCTAGGGGATCAAAAGACCCCATCCCCACACAAAGCTTTCCCAATCACTCGCTCATTCAGTGCTTTTTACAAGGTACTCACTCCAGATCCAGATCTGCATCAGGTTTGGTGGAGAGTCCCCACTAAAACCAGATCCTTCACTGCAAGAAGTTTCCATTCTTGGCATTTACCGGTGGTTTTTATAAAGAGGGAGGCTGAGACTGGGGGTGCATAAAGTTGGTTTCTCCCTTGGGGAAGAGGAGGCCTCCCATTGCTGTGCTGTATTAGGCTGAAAGCTCTGTAAGGAGTGGCCTTGCCTATCTCGGCCATCACCATACACTTAGGGTCTGCACAGTACTGGTGTGCAGGAAGCATACAGCAATACTTGTTGAATGGAAACATAAACAAGCAAAGAAACTGAGGAAAACAGAAAGGGAGAGAGTGAGTGAGAGAAAAACAAAGAGAGGCCAGCTCCATACTTGGAGGCAAGGAAACCGGCATTTATAAGCATCTCCTGTTTGCCAGGTGCTCTACCACACAGTGCATAGTTGCTCGTTTCAATTTCATAATAATCCTTCACAAGGAGACACGATTGACTCCATTTGCCAGATAAGCACCTGAGTTCTAGAGAAGGTTACAACCTAGCTGAGGTCACTTGGCCAGGAAGCGATGGAACAAGGTAGATTCAAGAGTGGGTCTGAGTCTAGAGCCAGAACCCATCCTCTCTCAGGAATTTGATGGCTGTCTCCATGATGTGATTGGGTAGATGTTCCCTGGTGCTTTGACATCCCCCTGGTTGCCAGAGCAGGCCACAATGACTAAAAAGTCCATCATCAGGTCACCTTTTTTGGTAAAGGCATTGGGCATCTAAAAGGTCATCACTTGCATGTGGGTATGTTATATGGAAGAAGTGCTACCGTTAAATTATTAACCCATTGAATAACACAGGAATTACTCATTCTGTTTGCCAGGTGATTTACACTGCTCTGCACAAAGTCCTGAGAGAATAAGACATAGGTCTTGCAATCTGAGATGATAATGGAAGGAAATCTTTCTTTTTTTTAAAGACTTTCTCTTTGCCCTCCGCCCCCAACCCCCCCACCAAGAAGAAATACTATGATGGAAATAACATTCTGGATAATGAAAACTCTCCCCTGTTGCATTTTTGATACTCACATTACAGATGAAAAGCCTGAGGCTCAAGGGGATAGTGACTTGCTAAAAAATCGTACACTTGGTCTACCTTTTGTCCAGGCTTGTGCTCTGTTACCACAGGACACTTGTGGCTTCAATTCTGGTGTCAAGGTGAACTCCCTGCTACCCATGACTGCCCAGGGGGAGAATCCTAGCTTCTGTGCAGAGATGTGTACCCACAACTGTGTTTACATGTTGCCACTTTAATAAGTCATCTCTTACACAGTGAAAATTGGTCAGGAGACAAAGGACTAGATCCTGTCCTCACCTCTTTCTTCTGGGTAAGAAGGGCAAGTTATTTACCCTCTGAGCCTTATTTTTCTCTTCTAAAGTGAAAAGATAAGAGTAACACTTACTGTGTGGGCTGATTGACACAAGTGGATAATAATATCCCTGTGACATGAGGGGATACAATAACACTTATTCATAGGGCTAGAAAAAAGTTCCCATGAGCCAAAGAACTAAAGCATCGAGCCCAGTTTAGACTGTAAGGAAAACACTCAGCTTCATTCTCAAAAATTTGGTGTTGTGAGAGAGTAGTGGGTTAGGAGTCTTTGATTTTGATCCAAGCTCTGCTGACTTATCCTAGGTGAGTCATCAACCTCTCTGGGACTCTGTTTCCATATCTACCCATCTACCTATCCACCTATCCATCCATCCATCCATCCATCCATCCATCCATCCATCCATCCATCCAACCATTCACCCACGGCACTCCCTCATCCATCTGTCTACAAATACTGATTGAGCATCTACTATTTATTGAGTAGCTACTAGGTACTAGTTGCCAAACTCTAGGTACACTAGCCAAACTCTTACTAGATGCTATGGGTGCAGAAGTCTCCACCCTTTGCTCTCTGGAAACATGAGTGCCAAATCCTTTCTGGGATTGAAGTTCCATGCCAGGGAGGCAGTATAGCACAGTGGTTAAAGCAGGCTTTGAAAGCTGACAGATCTGAATTTGAATTGTTTCTCTCCTGCTAATAGCTGTGTGATATTGAACAACTGACTTAACTTCTCTGAGACTGTTTCAATGAAAACCTGTGACTTAGATTAAATGAGATAATTATTAGAAAGCTCTTAGGATAGTACCTAAAACATACAGTAAACTCTCTATCCATCCGTCCAACCACTCATCCACCCATCCTATCAAAAATATGTTTTTGAACATCTACTATGTGCCAAGCACTGTTCTAGGCACCAAAGATGCATCAGTTTACAAGATGAAGCTACCCAGAGCTTACCTGGTATAGGTGAGAGATGGACAGTAAATCCTTTAATAACTAAGAATGTAAGAGAGCTCTAGATTCTATAAGGAAGAAGAATGGCATGATTTGAAAGTGAAGCAGGCAAGTTCTTTTTTGAGCAATGGGGGATGGCCTCCCAGATGAGAGGCATTTAAATCAGAGAAGTAATTGGTAAGGAGGATGGTACCAGATTAAAATCTGGGGAAGAACCTGCTCTACGCCGAGGGCACAGAAAGCACAGTGTCCGAGGTCGAAACAGGGTTGCTGCAATAAATGGTCGGCGTTGGCAGGATGCTTTTGTGATGCCATTTCTCTGTCCACACAGATCACGGGTCACCGGGGCTTGATTTTGAGATTGCCAGGAAGTGTATACTCAGTCTGACTCTCTCCATTAAATATAATTTTGGGGGTCTCAATTTTATCCACACTCCTGCTCTACCTAAACCCAGCACAACGGTTCACCTCCAGGACACACCGGCTGTTAGGGGGGTCTTTGCTGGGGATATATAACTTCTGTCTTGGAGTGAAAATGAAATGTAAAACAAACAAAACAACAACAACAACAAAAAACCCTAAACCAAAAAAACATCTTGAAAGAGAGGGAGAGAGTTTGAAACCACAAAACAGCAATAGTGCAGCCCAGGAGACAATCCATCCTGAGTCTTTGAAAGGCAGGCAGAGCATCCAACCAGCATCTCATCTGGTGTCCTCAACCCCATCTTCCTAACTTCCCACAAGCCCACACAGCCCTGTGCGGGGCGATGCGGCCCATTACATCGCTCTGGCCAGATTGCTAACAAGGGAATGATCAGCTGTGATGCAGCCACCCTCATCCAGTGTGTCCACACTACCTAGAAAGAAGCAATTATGTCTCTTGGGTTTCCTTGGAAATGCTTGATTCTGTCTATACCACCTGCCCTGGCTCTTGAGAAAAATGCCTGTGCACAGCAGAGATTCGACAGGGAGACAATGCCTTTATTTCAAACTGAAAGTTTACAGAATACAAGTGAGCCTGCAAAATGGATTTGCATTCTCTAGAGGCTTGTCTGGCCAGATGAGAAGGAAAACCAGTGTACTCTGAAACGTGAAGGAGGCTAAAAGAGGAGCGACAAACCATATAGGATCTGATAAGACCCCACAGTCAAGTTCCTGCAAACCCAGCCGGGAGACTTCCCTGGGTTTATGCTTTTGGGCCTCAAAGGTGAGGGGAAAAAATCAATTAAGATACTGTGTATATTTATATACTCTGTTGGCATTATAAACTGTAACACATACATTTTTCAGACCTTGAAGAACAGCCTAATTCTGCAAAGAGCACATGCCTATGGACTCTTCTAAGACTTTCATGTTTGGTGACCTGAGGAGCATTTGGGTCCTTGGGAATCAGCAGGTTTATTTGGTGTCAGACATGCCTGAGTTTCCTCCTCAAGAGCTATCACCTTCAAACCTCAGTTTTCTTGTCTGTTTGAAGTGAGGGATATCCGTGATGACTTCCTAGGGTTTTTGTAATGATAAGAGAGAGGATGCAGGGTCAGTGTTGAACTGAGTGCCATCCTGCAGTAGATGCTCAATAAAAGGGAGTACTTAGACTGTAGCACACAGACTATAAGGGAGAAACACAGCCCAAATGCCACAAACAATTCTTTCTAGTAGGATTATTAAGTGTCTTTAGGTATGTCTAGAGCCAGCAGAAAGTCCAGCTGGGGTTAAGGATAAAGAAGAAGTAAAACTCCTAAGTCCTCAGGGACTCAGCCAATCTAACCCATTTTCCATGTGACTCACCTCACTCAAAATGAGCCAAGGTGGCACCATTCTGTTTAACGGCAGACATGTCCTCTAGCCCTTTGCCTTCCTTCGATAGGGCTGTACAGAAAAGGTCCCTGCCACCAGGCATCCTGCTCTTCTTCCCAGTGACCTACCCCAAACCCAGTGTTTGTCCCCAGGAAGTCAGAGGACGGTGGGAGAGGAGACTAATGTCTAAGCCCCTCTGAGCCTTTCCATTACCCCCATGCTGTTCTCCAGAAAGAAGCACCACCCCGCTGCAGCAGGAACAGAGGCCAAGAAATTTCCTTTGGAGATCACGGGTGGGCTTGAGTTCAGGGGCCCAAGGAACAGTGGGTGGGAGCTGGAGAACCAGTAGGCCGCCCCACTAAACTTCTGTGTGATGTCTATATGTCCCTTGTCTTCTCTGATCTTTACTTCACCCACATGAAAAGGAAAATAATTACCAAAAATGATCCCTCACACCTTCCCAGTCTTGAAATTCGTCCATTCTGCAGTGTTAAAAAACAAAAAAACAAACCAACAACCTTCAATCGAATAAATTTGAAGATTTAATTGGCTTTAGTAAGCATTCTCGAATTGGGCAGCATCCCATCTGAGGAATAGAAAGGAGCTCAGAGGAGTCTTATAAAATAGGTTTTTATGGGAAAGAGGGTGTGGTGAGCAAGTCATTAGCGAAAGAAAAGAAAGGATTGTTCTGGCCAAGGACACTTTCCCTGAGGGGGAATCTCCAGGGGGTGTTATCCTACAGACCTCATTTCCTGTGGGTGAGATAAGAGAGCCACAGTGACAGATTCCTTCCATGGACTGCCCAGAAAGTTCCTGACTACATTTCTAGGGGAGGTGCCACCTGCAGTTGGGTAAGGTATTAAGCCCAGTGACTTGGCCTAAGTGACTCCATCTTGGGCCTGTGATTTTATTTTTCTTAATGGTGGTTATCAGCTTCCACACCCGAGAGATGCTAGATTCTACGGCAGCTCTCCTGGTGAGAATCACAGCTGAGGTTTTAAAGTAGCTGCTTAGAGTTTATCATTTGATATCTCATTTAATGCATACAGCCAACCCAGGAGGTTGGGTTATAACCCAAACTCCTACCTAGCCTTCCAGGGCCCCCCAGATCCAGCCTCTCTTCCTCCTCTAACTTCGCGTTCCTTCTAGAAGCCCCAGCTGCCAACATTCCTAATCCAGATGGGTCTCTCAGGCTTTGGCCCTGGCTGTCCCTCTGCCTGGGGACGCTCTTCCTCCTGTTAGCCACATGCTGGCCCTATCTCATCCTTCTGTGGCCAGCCAGAATGGCACCTCCTCAGGGACCACTTCCCCAGTTTTAAATTCTCCTTAGCAAGTATCACTACCTAAGATGATCTTTCTTATTTACTGATGTGTTTATAGATGTATGATCTTATGTTCTCCCCACTAGACTCTAAACTCCATGAACGCAAGCATCTTTTTCAGCACAAAGCACATAGAGGGGTTTTTTCAATGAGTCTTATTGAATGAATGAATGAATCTCCACTTTGCAGATGAGTAACAGAGGCTCAGAGGGGTGAGAGGAAATTTGCCCAGCAGCAACCAGGCAGGAAGTGCGGCGAACCAGACTCAACCTAGGACGGTCTGACCCTCCGGTCAAGTTTATAACCATTTGACCACACCGCCTTTCGGATCCGGGAAACAGGTGATGCTTCCCAGCAGAGGACTCAAACCAGGGAGTCCCAGCTGGAGACATGATCTAAGTGCCAATGTCTGAATGTCTGCGCGCATTTTGAGTCATTTGGAGAAAAGGCAACGTTAGCGGCACCATTACGGCCTGCTGTTCTCCATCCATCCTGCCATCCCCACCTATTAAAATAATGGTATGAAAAATAAACAGCCTTTATGGACAATTTTATACAATGTGTGCATTGGTTTGTTTCTCTTACCGTTACCATGGCAGTGATGTTCTCCGGATTAACTTCTGAGTTTATACATGATGGAAGGGAATGAAATAAAGTGCTTGGAGAAAATGCCAAACAATAGCCTCTTCCTTCTCTGGTTGCGCATCCCCCCACCCCCCAGCGCTCAACGCAGCGGCACCCTGAATTCTTACGCACAGAATAAAGGCTGCCTTGTAACCTACAGCCTGCCATGGCTCCCCAGTGCCTGCAACGTGAAGGTCAGGGGTCTCCACAGGGCTTTAAGGCACCTGCTACCTGGCTTCCGCTCCTGCCCTTTACCCTGTCACATATACCTGGCTGTAGGTAATCCCCTTCTTCGTATCGTTCCTCCCCCTCCCCTTGATGTTTCACACCTCCACGCATTTGCTCATGCTTCTCCAGCTTATGTGAGCCACTCATCTTCCTTCCACATTTCTGCCAGGCCACTGCTTCTCATTTTTTCAAGCTAGAGTTTTGATGTGACACAACAATCCTCCTTTCTCGCCCAGTCCCCAATGTGGTTGAGATTCCTTTTCCCCCTGCTTCCAGAGCCCTTTCAAGCCTGTCATTTCTCCATGGTACTGTCACCCAGACACCAAGCTACTCAAGGGCAGGCACGGTGCTGTCTGTACTCCGTGTCTAACACTGTACCGGGAATATGGTTGATGCTCTACAACTTCTTGTTGGCCCCAAATAGGAAAAAAAAAAAATCAAATGATCTGAGAGGCTGCCTAAGGGCATGACATCGAAGTGTATCTTATGCTTTGGGAATAAGTGGAGGAGGCTTACATCAAAGCCCCAAAGCAATGCTTTCCAATGTTGGTTATACCTTGGAATCTCACCTGGAAGCTTTTAGGAATTCCTATGCCTAAGAGGAAATCCAAGTTCATTATATCAGACTCAGACTCACTGGGAGTGAGCCCGGGGAATATGTTTTTTTTTAAAGTTCCCCAGGTGACCGCAATGTGAAGGTGGGGCTGAGAGCCCCTGGCTCAAGGTTCCCACGCACAGCCCTAACCATACAATGTGTGGGACCAGGGTCTCCTGGGGGCTAAGGTCAAGGACCCAGAGCCAGGACTGAACCGAGATCAACTGGCTGCAATGTGCTCGGCAGGCAGCTAGGTATTTTCTGTGTATCACAACATAATCTGAAGCTCCAACAACATCAGAATCATGAGATTGAGATTCGGAGAGTGGTGGGATTGCCCCTGTTCACACGTCTGGGGCAGGATTTGAGTCCAGGTCCATCTCTACTGAGAGTCCGTGCCCTTGAGCATTTGTCAGAGGTAGGTGAGACAGCAGTGAGGAATGGGAGATGTGAGAAGCACCCTGCCCAGTGGGACAAAAGCCACTGCACAGGAGTTCTGTCTGTGTTGGGCTTGGCTAGTGGCATTTCCTTCCCTCTTAGCGCCCTGTTACCTCCCCACACGCCCAGGTTCTTCCAGAGCAGAGGCTGGATGGTAGGTGCGACAGAACCAACCAGCAGCTGAGTGGTGGGGGTCTAGTGATTGCAAACCACCCATGAGGCCACTGCTTCAGTAGTTTCCAGAGCCTGAAGGAGAAAGGGCTTTGCCAGCAGCCCCAGGGGGATGGTTCAGGATGGGAGAGTGAGTGCTGGCTCTCCCCACACCGTCAGCACTGACTTGGCATTCAAATATCTTTGAACTGTTTTCCAGCTGATGCTTATTGTGTACTTTTAAGTGTCAGGTCTTGTCCTTACAACAGCCCTATAAACCAAGTCACCTGCAAAATGGAATCAGGGAATAAGAACAAGAGAACACAGGATTCTATTTTCCAGGTTTTGTGCAAATCTCAGAGAAGCCTTCCCTGACTAATGGGTTTAAAATTGCAACCCCTCTTTATCCTGCTCCCCTGCATGGCATGCTCCTGACCTCCTGTCCTGCTTCACTTCTTCCCATAGCACTCCCGAGCATCTGAGTACTCTCTGTTTTCATTTATGTGTCATTTACCTCTGCCTCTTCCAACTGGAATGTCAGGCTCAGGAGGGCAGGGATTTGGGTCTTTTTTGTTCGCTCTTGTATCACTAGCACCTAGATGTGCATTTTCCTAAAATCGATATGGTACCTTTGTTGAATGAAGGAGTTCACATTTTACTTCCCTTCTGGGTTATGTTTTCTTAGTATGTCAAACATAAAACGGGTCCCAAACTTAGAATAATAGGGCAGTGGGGTCCAGCCTGGTATGCAGCACATGATAGAGGCTTTGTTGATATTGGATAGAATTCATTACTATGTATTATTTAGGGCTCTTTGATGAAAAAGGGCTGATGCTGGCTAAATTCAGCCAGGAAAATGTGCAAAGGATTTGTTAGAAGGACAGGAGTATCTCACAGACTAAAGAAGAGCTGAAAAAGCAATTCTGAGGACAGGACCACAGGAGCTCTGAGGATCTAGGAAGCAGGGACCATCCCCCATCCCTTGAAGAGGCTGCACTTGGTATGAATCATTATGTAGGTTAGATCACATGGGCAAAGGAGGGGAAAGCCTTTTGGTTGACAAGTCCATCCTGTGACTGGTTCTCAAAGCAAAACTAAAATTCTGATACCAAAATAAAGATGGATGTGGACTCTGATTGGTAGAAAACAACAGATGCCCATGGTAGTTGACACATCAATTCCATTGGGCACCCCAGTATGTGTAGGGGGCTATGTGGCTGTGAGTGAGCCATGTGAGGACTGTGATGTTTTGGGTTTTCCACATTTCTCTTCCAGCCATCTGAGCCATCTGAACAGTGAAGGATCAGAAGCACATTGCATTGAGGGGCATGAGCACCATGGCAAATCTCTGAACTCAGAAGTTCCAGTTCCTCTCCAGTCTACCCAAAATCCATTCTGGAAGAAAGTTCAACGGTTTGGGGATAACCAATAGCCAACAAGCCATTAGTATATTTGGAACAAGGGGCACAAACAAAAAGCAGACCTGACTGCAAAGAGCAATCACTGTAGCTATCAGCCTAGGTTGGGTTATGCTGCTGTGACAAAGAGCCTTCAAAACCTCAGCAGTTTCATGCAACAACCATTTCTTCTTCACTCATAAAAGTCCTGGCATATTCAGCTGCTCTCCAGGACAGCTGTCCTTCCTGCAGTGGCTTGATGATCTAGGCCACTTCCGTCTTGTAGTTTTGCTATCTCTGCATGTGATTTCTTGGTAAATAGAAGTGACATATTTATGCTCACAGGCTGTTGGTCAGAAGGAGTCACACAGCCTCACTCTAACTGCAAAGGAGACTCAGAAATGCAGGTGAACACATGGGATATGTGATAAGCTCTACTGTCTCCTTTACACATACAGATGGAAGAACATTTTTCAGCAATTAAGGTCATGACAATGGGACATGGCCTTGTAGGAGGCAGCGCAAAATATCCTCTGAGTGAAGGCTGGTGATTAGAAGCATGAATATCCTTCATTTTATATTCTATATATGCCTGTGATATATCACCATGAAAGCAGTCTCTCCAAGGGATGGGACTGGCTATTAGAGATGGAGAATTAATGTTGCTCAAATGGCTAGCTCCATACACATCCTTTATCCATCCCCAACATCCCCTTGAAAATTCTGTCCATTTTACTAATAAGGAAACAAACAGAAGAATATAATGACTTGTCTGAAGTTGCATATCTTATGAAAGGCACTGGTTGGAGGGCTACCAGAATCCAAAATCATGGTGCTTTCATTATACTAGGAAGCTCACCAGGGCCCTGGCAGGCATTGCAAGTCTTCTTTTCATTGGATGATAATGATGATGTTAATGGCAGTAAAGATGATGGTGATATTGATGATGGTGATGACAATAACGATGATAATAATGACAGTGATGTTGGCGACGATGATGGTGATAGTAATGATGGTGATGGTGGAGATGATGATGACAGTGATAATGGTGATGATAATAGGAACTCCTAATTATGAAGAATTACTTCATGTTGAAAAATGTGTAATCTCTCTAATCCTCCCATCACCCTATGAGATAGGCTCTACCATTAACCCCATTTCATAGATGAGGAAATTGAGGCTCAGAGATGCAAAACAAAATTTGTTCAAGATCGCACACCTAGTAATCAGTAGGATTAAGGCATGAGCTCAAGTTTGCCTAATTTCAAAGCCACCTCACCATACAGAAAAGAGAGCTCTTCAATGTAATTGGTGGTTTTGTTTGCATGCCTCCCATCACCAAGTTTGACTAATTGTTTTTTTAAACCAGTCACTTTTGTTTAAGCATTTCATAGATGTCTTCACTACTTGCATCTTTTTTCTTTAAACAGTTCTTAAAAGGGAATAAGAACTGCATGGCCTGCTTCACCTAGGATCCAGAAAAAAAACCATGAATGCTCTCATTATGTTTCCCATAAACATATACATCTCCACCTCACTGTCCTTAACAAAAGACAGATGCTAATTAGAATTTTCAATAGCACTTAAAGGCTCAGTTTTAATTATACCAGATCTATCTGAATTTACTGTAGCCCTCTGATTAACAGGGGAGGAAAATCAATAAGCATACCAAAAAATTTGGATGTGTTATACAGCTAATTCCAATTTTATGTTATAATCATGTTTTAATGTGGATCCTAATTACCATAATTAAGCTGCCTGTGACAGCTTTGGCTGGGATAGAAGCTGTTACTATTCTAAGATGACTTGTTAAAGGCTTTCCCCAGATTTTGGGTGCATTTTGCCATTTGGTTAGTTTGGGGTGTTAGGAGGGAGGGAACAGTATGTGTGTGGGTGATAGTTCCTGGAACTCCAACTGCCCAGAAAAGCCTTGGTTCTAAGGTTTAAGTTGGGGCAGGTGCCATGTCTGTGTCATTCATCCAGTATTTATTGAGCACTTACTATGTGCCAAGGCCTGTGATGGGCCTTAAGAATACAGATGAGAGTTTCCATTCCACTGGGGTATGTTAGCCATCAAGTAACTATTGATGTAAAGGGGAAACACCAACTAATATGACAGCTATTATAGTTATATATACATGTAATATGAGGGAGAAATCTGGGAGGCTTCCCCAAAGAAGCAAATTCTTAGCTGAGATGTTAGAATCTCCAGAGTTAAGTAGGCAGGAGGTCGTTAATAAGAGATCATTCCCAACTAGGGAAACATTTGCAGAGAGCTGGAACTGAAAAGTGGCCCATGTGGAGTATGATGTAAAAGGGAGTGGCTGGTGTAGAGTGACATGGGACCCCAGGAGGGATGAGAGCACATGGGGTCTCATAGGCCCCTTCATGATGCTCACTTCTGACTCTAAGCCTCTGAGACTCTTCCCTTCTTCCCTCCCTTCCTTTCTTCCTTCTTTCCTCTTTTAATTCTACTTTCTTTCCTTTTCTCTCCCATCCATATGAAAAGCATTTATTCAACACTGACTATGTACAAGGACATAGACTTTTAGCTCTTGACTCCATTCAATGATTCCATTCATCCATTCACCTGTTCAAGATGCATTTCACACCAGAAATTCAAATGCTAGATTCGTAGAGGTCTACCTTGAAACGTATCTATTTATTGAATGCTATTCATTCAGTAACCCTTTGTAAAGGTTTACTATAGTTTTTTAAAAAAAGATTTTATTTATTTATTTGAGAAAGACAGTCCAAGTGGGGGGAGGGGTAGAAGGAGAAGGATAAGGACAAGCAGACTCCTCGCTGAGTGCAGAGCCAACATGGGGCTTGACATGAGGCTTGATCCCAGGACCCTGACATCATGACCTGAGCTAAAGTCAGATGCTTAACTCACTAAGCCACCCAGGTGCCCCAAGGCTTACTATGTTTTTTTAAGTGCATAGTATCCTATCTCTCTATTTTGGCCTATTAAATATTTGGTCATCACCTATTCAACAATCATCTTGAGCATGGTGTCCCTCAAAACCTGACTCTGAAGAAAGGATTTGGGTGCAAGTGGTTGATTTGGGAGATGATCTTGGGAAATATCATAATAGAGTGGAGAAATGAGAGGAGGAAGGGGAAGGGCTCTTCACCCACCCACACACTCACACACACAAAGTATATTATTGAGCAAATGACCACCATGGGCCATCGGGGCTCTATCTCACTGGGGACATCTGGAAGACTCACGTCTCAGAGCTATCTTACTGAAGGGTGAGGGAGCTGGGGTATTTATACAACCATTGTCAATCAGTTCTGTTTCCAGGATTGCTGGAGGTCATGAGCTAACTCCCTAGGACTTCTGGCCTGCTCTGCTTGCAGGTGGTGGGGAAAACATAGAGATGCAGATGCTAACAGTTGGAGGCCGGCACAATGAGGTGTTGAGGTCTGAAAGGATATGAGGAAGAGGATTACCAAGTGCATCTATTATATCAGCATTTAAGATGCCTACTATGTGCCAGGTATCTGATTTCATTTAGTGACACACTTTTGACACACAAGAATAGAATGTCCGCCACTCTCTGCCTTGTGCATAAGATCCCACCTCATACTCCTTATATTATTCTCTCCCTCATGGTTCTATTCATTTATCAGAGTTGTACTCAGCTCCTGGTACTTGCTGGTGCTTAGGATTTCAGCCTTAGTCTCAGGCTCTAGGAAGCAAGATAGGTCCCACAGGGATTACAGGAGGAGGCTGGATAGATAGCAGTCTATTTCTGCAGATTGGAGACCCAGCCAGGGAAGGAGTGGCTTTCTGAGGTCTGAGCTGTTATGGGGCAGGCCAGCCATGGTCACTCTGGCTTCTTTCCATGGCCTATGCGAGGCCACACAGCAGCTAAGTAGGCAGCCAGGTGTCAGTGAGTCCTCTCTCTACAGCCTAATGTAGTTCCTGCAGTAGGTGAGGACTGCCCTGGCTAGCTGGGATCAACTCTTTGCTACCTAAGAGCAGTGGGAGTATGTAGGTCAGCAGCGTGGGATGTACCCATAGACCTGTGGTTTCTAAGCTTTAATGTTCCATAAGAGGCACCTGTGACATCTGTTAAACATGCAAATTCCTTGTGGTTCAATGGGCCTGGGGTGAGTGCTGAGGGATGTGCATTGTAACTGTTGAGCAGGTGATTCTGAAGCATGAGTGGCCCACAGGACATATCAGGGGCAACCCTGCTGTGGCTTTATACAGATGAGACATCCAAAGTCCATGGAGAGCCCAAATTTCAGTAACCCATTGGATCAGGACCCGAGGCCTCCATCCCATAGGCCAGAATTATCTCCCACTAGGAGAGATGAGTCTTCCCAAGCTCCTAGGTATTTGTGCATTTCAGGCACACTCTCTGTTATTGACAGACACTAATGGTGGTAATGAACTAAGGAGACCTGAGTTCATGCAATAACTGCAGTTAAGGCTGAAAGAGTAAATATGGTCCTCATTAACATAAAGTAACCTTCTTCACTACAGAGACCTGATGGAAGCTATAAGCTGAGGCAGGGCTTAACTATACTCTTTAAAGCTTTATTTATTACTCACTTAGATTTTAGAAAAATATTTCAGGATACTTATAAGATACGTAAAGAGAAGCCAAACATGTATCAAGCTCCCCAAATTTGATGTATATAACTATATACTTAACTAAGCCGGTCTGGGTGTGGACACAGC
>NW_023330580.1:0-78289 GCF_011100685.1 Canis lupus familiaris
ATGCTCGATTCTTTTCGATTTGATCGATTCGATCATTGGATTCAATTTGTTACATTTCGATTCGATTCTTTTCTATTCAGTTCGATTCGATTCTTTTTGATTCAGTTCGATTCGATTCTTTTCAATTCGATTCGATTTTTTCGATTTGATTCAATTCTTTTCAATTCGATTCGATTCGATTCTTTTCGTTTCGATTTTTTCATTCGATTCTTTCAATTCGATTCGATTGGATTCTTTCGTTCAATTAGATTCTTTTCGATTTTATTTGATTCGAATTTCAATTCGATTCGGTCTGTTCGATTCGATTCTTTTCGATTCAGTTCGATTCGATTCTTTTTGATTCGATTCGATTCTTTCGCTTTGATATGATTCGATTCGTTTCGACTTTTTCGATTCGTGTCGATTCGAATCTATTCGATTCTTTCTATTCAATTCGATTCGATTGATTCTTTTCGATTCGATTCCATTCGATTCTATTTTTTCAATTCGATTCGATTCTTTTCGATTCGATTCGATTCTTTTTGATTCGATTTTTTCGATTCGATTCTTTTCAATTTGATTCGATTCTTTTCAATTTGATTCTTTTCGATTCGATTCGATTCGCTTGTCGTTTCGATTCGATTCTTTTTGATTCGATTCGATTCGATTCTTTTTGTTTCGATTATATTCTCTTCGATTCGATTCTTTTCGATTCGATTCGATTCTTTTCGATTCGATTCTTCTCGAATCGATTCAATTCAATTCGATTCTTTTCGATTCGATTCTTTTCGATTTGATTCGATTCGATCATTTGGATTCCACTTGTTACATTTCGATTCGAATCTTTTCGATTCGATTCGATTCAATTCTTTTGGATTTCATTGGATTGAGTTAGATAATTTTTGATTCGATTCGATTCTTTTACCCTAGCTTCGATGTGATTCTACTCGATTCAATTCATTTCGATTCTTCTTGATTCAATTCTTTTCGATTCTTTTTGATTCGGTTTGATTCTTTTCGATTCCATTCGATTCTTTTCGATTCGATTTAATTGTTTTTGAATCCATTTGATTCGATTCGATTATTTTCGATTCGACTCGATTGGATTCGATTCGGTTCGATTATCGATTCGATTCAATTCCAATTATTTTTGATTCGACTCGATTTGATTATTTTTTATTCAATTCGATTCAATTATTTTCGATTCGATGCAATTCGATTCGATTCTTCTCATTTCAATTCAATTCGATTCTTTCGAATTCGATTCGATTCGATTCTTTGTGTTTCGATTCGATCCTTTTCGATTTGAGTCAATTCTTTTCAATTCGATTTGATATTCTTCGATTCAATTCTTTTCGATTCGATTCGATTCGATTCTTTTCGATTCGATTCGATTCCATTCGATTCGATTCTTTTCGATTCAATACGATTCGATCGATTCTTTTCGATGCGAATCAATTCGATTCCATTCTTTTTGATTCGATTCGATTCGATTCTTTTAGATTTGATTTGATACGATTCTTTTCAATTCGATTTGATTCAATTCGATTCGTTTCGATTCGTTTCGATTCTCTTTGATGTTTTTTGATTCGATCTTTTCAACCGATTTAATTCGATTCGATTCATTTCGATTTGATTCGATTCGAATTTTTCGATTCTATTCTTTTCAATTCGATTCTTTTCGATTCGATTCGATTCGATTTTTTTCTATTCGCTTCTTTTCGATTCGATTCGATTCGCCTCTTTTCGTTTCGATTCTATTCTTTTGGATTCGATTTGATTCTTTTCGTTTCGATTAGATTCTCTTCGATTCGATTCTTTTCGATTCAGTTCTTTTCGATTCGGGTTCGATTTGATTCTTCTCCATTCGATTCGATTCGATTCTTTTTCGATTCGTTCGATAAGATTCTTTTCGGTTTCGATTTGCAATTTCTATTCGATTCTATTCTATTCGATTTCGATTTCGATTATTTTCAGTTCGATTCTTTTCGTTTCGATTCGATTCGGCTCGATTCTTTTCGATTTGATTCGATTCGATCATTTGGATTCAATTTGTTACATTTCGATTCGATTCTTTTCTATCTTCGATTCGATTCTTTTTGATTCAGTTCGATTCGATTCTTTTCAATTCGATTCGATTCTTTTCGATTTGATTCAATTCTTTTCAATTCGATTCGATTCGATTCTTTTCGTTTCGATTTTTTCAATTCGATTCCTTTCAATTCGATTCGATTGGATTCTTTTCGTTTCAATTAGATTCTTTTCGATTTTATTTGATTCGAATCTTATCAATTCGATTCGGTACTGTTCGATTCGATTCTTTTCGATTCAGTTCGATTCGATTTTTGATTCGATTCGATTCTTTTCGCTTTGATATGATTCGATTCGTTTCGACTTTTTTCGATTCGTGTCGATTCGAATCTATTCGATTCTTTTCTATTCAATTCGATTCGATTGATTCTTTTCGATTCGATTCCATTCGATTCTATTCTTTTCAATTCGATTCGATTCTTTTCGATTCGATTCGATTCTTTTTGATTCATTTTTTCTATTCGATTCTTTTCAATTTGATTCGATTCTTTTTCAATTGATCTTTTAGATTCGATTCGATTCGCCTCTTGGTCGTTTCGATTCGATTCTTTTTGATTCGATTCGATTCGATTCTTTTGTTTCGATTATATTCTCTTCGATTCGATTCTTTTCGATTCGATTCGCTTCTTTGATGTCGATTCTTCCTGAATCGATTCAATTCAATTCGATTCTTTTCGATTCGATTCTTGTCGATTTGATTCGATTCGGATCATTTGGATTCCACTTGTTACATTTCGATTCGAATGCTTTTCGATTCGATTCGATTCAATTCTTTTGGATTTCATTGGATTGATTTAGATTAATTTTTTGATTCGATTCGATTTTCTTTTACCCTAGCTTCGATGTGATTCTACTCGATTCAATTCATTTCGATTCTTCTTGATTCAATTCTTTTCGATTCTTTTTGATTCGGTTTGATTCTTTTTCGATTCCATTCGATTCTTTTCGATTCGATTTAATTGTTTTTTGAATCCATTGATTCGATTCGATTATTTTCGATTCGACTCGATTGGATTCGATTCGGTTTCGATTATCGATTCGATTCAATTCCAATTATTTTGATTCGACTCGATTTGATTATTTTTTATTCAATTCGATTCAATATTTTCGATTCGATGCAATTCGATTCGATTCTTCTCATTTCAATTCAATTCGATTCTTTTGAATTCGATTCGATTCGATTCTTTGTGTTTCGATTCGATTCTTTTCGATTTGAGTCATTCTTTTCAATTCGATTTGATATTCTTTCTTCGATTCGATTCTTTTCGATTGATTCTTTTCTATTCGATTCGTTTCGTTTCGATTCTTCGATTCGATTCGATTCGATTCTTTTCGATTCAATACGATTCGATCGATTCTTTCAATGCGAATCAATTCGATTCCATTCTTTTTGATTCGATTCGATTCGATTGCGATTATTTTTAGTTATTTTTTTTTATTTTTATTTATTTATGATAGTCACAGAGAGAAAGAGAGAGAGGGGCAGAGACATAGCAGTGGGAGAAGCAGGCTCCATGCACCGGGAGCCCGACATGGGATTCGATCCGCGGCGGGTCTCAAGGATCGCGCCCTGGGCCAAAGGCAGGCGGTAACCGCTGCAAGCCCACCCAGTGGATCCCGATTCGATTCTTTTAGATTTGATTTGATACGATTCTTTTCAATTCGATTTGATTCGATTCGATTCGTTTCGATTCTCTTTGATTGTTTTTTGATTCGAGTCTTTTCAAAAACCGATTTAATTCGATTCGATTCATTTCGATTCGAATGTTTCGATTCTATTCTTTTATAATTCGATCTTTTCGATTCGATTCGATTCGATTTTTTCTTTTCGCTTCTTTTCGATTCGATTCGATTCGCCTCTTTTCGTTTCGATTCTATTGTTTTGGATTCGATTTGATTCCTTTCGTTTCGATTAGATTCTCTTCGATTCGATTCTTTTCGATTCAGTTCTTTTCGATTCGGTTCGATTTGATTCTTCCTCCATTCGATTCGATTCGATTCTGATAAGATTCTTTTCGTTCGATTCAATTCTGTTCGATTCGATTCGATTCGATTCGATTCGATTATTTCAGTTCGATTCTTTTCGTTTCGATTCGATTCTGCTCGATTCTTTTCGATTTGATTCGATTCGATCATTTGGATTCAATTTGTTACATTTCGATTCGATTCTTTTCTATTCAGGTCGATTCGATTCTTTTTGATTCAGTTCGATTCAATTCTTTTCAACTCAATTCGATTCGGTTCGATTCTTTTCGATTCGATATGATTCGATTCGATTCAACTCAACTCGATTCTTTTCGATTCGATTTTTTCGATTCGATTCCTTTCAATTCGATTCGATTGGATTCTTTTCGTTTCAATTAGATTCCTTTTCGATTTTACTTGATTCGAATCTTATCAATTCGATTCGGTACTGTTCGATTCGATTCTATTCAATTCAATTCGATTGGAATCGATTCTTTTCGATTCAATTCGATTCGATTCGATACGATTCTTTTCGATTGTATTCGATTCGATTCTTTTCGGTTCTCTTCGATTCGATTCTTTTCGATTCAATTCGATATGATTCGATTCTTTTCGATTCCATTCGATTCTTTTCTATTCGATTCGATTCGATTATTTTCGATATCAATTCGGTTGATTCGATTATTTTCAACTCAATTCGATCGACTCGGTTCAATTATTTTCGATTCGATTCGATTCGATTATTTTCGATTCGATTTCATTATTTTCAATTCAATTCATTTCGATGTTTTTCGATTCGATTCAATGCGAATCAACTATTTTCTATTAGATTCGCTTCAATTATTTTCTTTTTTTTTCTAAATTTTTTTATTTATTTATGATAGTCACAGAGAGAGAGAGAGAGGCAGAGATAGGCAGAGGGAGAAGCAAGCTCCAAGCAACCGGGAGCCCTATGTGGGATTTGATCCCGGGTCTCCAGGATCGCGCCCTGGGCCAAAGGCAGGCACTAAACCGCTGCCCCTCCCAGGAATCCCCCGCTTCAATTATTTTCGATTTGATTTGATTCGGTTATTTTCAATTCGATTCCATTTGATTATTTTCATTTCGGTTCGGTACGATTCGATTCTATTATTTTCGATTCGTTTCGTATCCATTCGAATCGTTTTGATTCCTTTCGGTTTTCGATTTGAATCGATTCTTTTCTTTTCGATTCGATTCTTTTCTATTCGGTTTGATTTTTTTTATTTGAATCGACTCGATTCTTTTTGATTCAAGTATATAAGATTCGATCCGATTCTTTTCGATTCAAATCGATACGATTCTTTTCGATTTGATTCGATTCGTTTTGATTCGACTCGATTCTTTTCGATTCAATTCTTTTCGATTCAATGAAATACGGTTCTATTCTTTTCGATTCGATTTGATTTGATTCTTTTTGATTCCATACGATTCGATTTGATTCTTTTCGATTTGATTCGATTCAACTCGATACTTTTCAAATCGATCATTCGATCGATTCGATTCGATTCTTTTCATTTCGATTCGATTCTTTTCGATTTGATTCAATTCTTTTCAATTCGATTCGATTCGATTCTTTTCGTTTCGATTGATTCTCTTCTATTTTATTTGATTCGATTCATTCAATTAGATTCGATACTGTTCGATTCGATTCTTTTCGATTCAGGTCGATTGGAATCGATTCGATTCTTTCGGTTCTATTCGATTCGATTCGATACGATTCTCTTCGATTCGATTCTTTTCGGTCTGTTCGATTCGATTCTTTTCGATTCAGTTCGATTCGATTCTTTTGGACTCGATTCGATTCTTTGCGCTTTGATATGATTCGATTCGTTTCGACTTTTTTCGATTCGTGTCGATTCGAATCTATTCGATTCTTTTCTATTCAATTCGATTCGATTGATTCTTTTCGATTCGATTCCATTCGATTCTATTCTTTTCGATTCTTTTCGATTCGATACGATTCGATTCGATTCTTTTTGATTCGATTTTTTCGATTCGATTCTTTTCAATTTGATTCGATTCTTTTCAATTTGATTCTTTTCGATTCGATTCGATTCGCCTCTTGTCGTTTCGATTCGATTCTTTTTGATTCGATTCGATTCGATTCTTTTTGTTTCGATTATATTCTCTTCGATTCGATTCTTTTCGATTCGATTCGATTTGATACGATTCGCTTCTTTTCGATTCGATTCTTCTCGAATCGATTCAATTCAATTCGATTCTTTTCGATTCGATTCTTTTCGATTTGATTCGATTCGATCATTTGGATTCCACTTGTTACATTTCGATTCGAATCTTTTCGATTCGATTCGATTCAATTCTTTTGGATTTCATTGGATTGAGTTAGATAATTTTTGATTCGATTCGATTCTTTTACCCTAGCTTCGATGTGATTCTACTCGATTCAATTCATTTCGATTCTTCTTGATTCAATTCTTTTCGATTCTTTTTGATTCGGTTTGATTCTTTTCGATTCCATTCGATTCTTTTCGATTCGATTTAATTGTTTTTGAATCCATTTGATTCGATTCGATTATTTTCGATTCGACTCGATTGGATTCGATTCGGTTCGATTATCGATTCGATTCAATTCCAATTATTTTTGATTCGACTCGATTTGATTATTTTTTATTCAATTCGATTCAATTATTTTCGATTCGATGCAATTCGATTCGATTCTTCTCATTTCAATTCAATTCGATTCTTTCGAATTCGATTCGATTCGATTCTTTGTGTTTCGATTCGATCCTTTTCGATTTGAGTCAATTCTTTTCAATTCGATTTGATATTCTTCGATTCAATTCTTTTCGATTCGATTCGATTCGATTCTTTTCGATTCGATTCGATTCCATTCGATTCGATTCTTTTCGATTCAATACGATTCGATCGATTCTTTTCGATGCGAATCAATTCGATTCCATTCTTTTTGATTCGATTCGATTCGATTCTTTTAGATTTGATTTGATACGATTCTTTTCAATTCGATTTGATTCAATTCGATTCGTTTCGATTCGTTTCGATTCTCTTTGATGTTTTTTGATTCGATCTTTTCAACCGATTTAATTCGATTCGATTCATTTCGATTTGATTCGATTCGAATTTTTCGATTCTATTCTTTTCAATTCGATTCTTTTCGATTCGATTCGATTCGATTTTTTTCTATTTGCTTCTTTTCGATTCGATTCGATTCGCCTCTTTTCGTTTCGATTCTATTCTTTTGGATTCGATTTGATTCTTTTCGTTTCGATTAGATTCTCTTCGATTCGATTCTTTTCGATTCAGTTCTTTTCGATTCGGTTCGATTTGATTCTTCTCCATTCGATTCGATTCGATTCTTTTCGATTCGATTCGATAAGATTCTTTTCGTTCGATTCAATTCTATTCGATTCTATTCGATTCGATTCGATTATTTTCAGTTCGATTCTTTTCGTTTCGATTCGATTCTGCTCGATTCTTTTCGATTTGATTCGATTCGATCATTTGGATTCAATTTGTTACATTTCGATTCGATTCTTTCTATTCAGTTCGATTCGATTCTTTTTGATTCAGTTCGATTCGATTCTTTTCAATTCGATTCGATTCTTTTCGATTTGATTCAATTCTTTTCAATTCGATTCGATTCGATTCTTTTCGTTTCGATTTGATTCTCTTCTATTTTATTTGATTCGATTCATTTCAATTAGATTCGATACTGTTCGATTCGATTCTTTTCGATTCAGGTCGATTGGAATCGATTCGATTCTTTCAGTTCTATTCGATTCGATTCGATACGATTCTCTTCGATTCGATTCTTTTCGGTCTGTTCGATTCGATTCTTTTCGATTCAGTTCGATTCGATTCTTTTGGACTCGATTCGATTCTTTGCGCTTTGATATGATTCGATTCGTTTCGACTTTTTTCGATTCGTGTCGATTCGAATCTATTCGATTCTTTTCTATTCAATTCGATTCGATTGATTCTTTTCGATTCGATTCCATTCGATTCTATTCTTTTCGATTCGATACGATTCGATTCGATTCTTTTTGATTCGATTTTTTCGATTCGATTCTTTTCAATTTGATTCGATTCTTTTCAATTTGATTCTTTTCGATTCGATTCGATTCGCCTCTTGTCGTTTCGATTCGATTCTTTTTGATTCGATTCGATTCGATTCTTTTTGTTTCGATTATATTCTCTTCGATTCGATTCTTTTCGATTCGATTCGATTTGATACGATTCGCTTCTTTTCGATTCGATTCTTCTCGAATCGATTCAATTCAATTCGATTCTTTTCGATTCGATTCTTTTCGATTTGATTCGATTCGATCATTTGGATTCCACTTGTTACATTTCGATTCGAATCTTTTCGATTCGATTCGATTCAATTCTTTTGGATTTCATTGGATTGAGTTAGATAATTTTTGATTCGATTCGATTCTTTTACCCTAGCTTCGATGTGATTCTACTCGATTCAATTCATTTCGATTCTTCTTGATTCAATTCTTTTCGATTCTTTTTGATTCGGTTTGATTCTTTTCGATTCCATTTGATTCTTTTCGATTCGATTTAATTGTTTTTGAATCCATTTGATTCGATTCGATTATTTTCGATTCGACTCGATTGGATTCGATTCGGTTCGATTATCGATTCGATTCAATTCCAATTATTTTTGATTCGACTCGATTTGATTATTTTTTATTCAATTCGATTCAATTATTTTCGATTCGATGCAATTCGATTCGATTCTTCTCATTTCAATTCAATTCGATTCTTTCGAATTCGATTCGATTCGATTCTTTGTGTTTCGATTCGATCCTTTTCGATTTGAGTCAATTCTTTTCAATTCGATTTGATATTCTTCGATTCAATTCTTTTCGATTCGATTCGATTCGATTCTTTTCGATTCGATTCGATTCCATTCGATTCGATTCTTTTCGATTCAATACGATTCGATCGATTCTTTTCGATGCGAATCAATTCGATTCCATTCTTTTTGATTCGATTCGATTCGATTCTTTTAGATTTGATTTGATACGATTCTTTTCAATTCGATTTGATTCAATTCGATTCGTTTCGATTCGTTTCGATTCTCTTTGATGTTTTTTGATTCGATCTTTTCAACCGATTTAATTCGATTCGATTCATTTCGATTTGATTCGATTCGAATTTTTCGATTCTATTCTTTTCAATTCGATTCTTTTCGATTCGATTCGATTCGATTTTTTTCTATTCGCTTCTTTTCGTTTCGATTCTATTCTTTTGGATTCGATTTGATTCTTTTCGTTTCGATTAGATTCTCTTCGATTCGATTCTTTTCGATTCAGTTCTTTTCGATTCGGTTCGATTTGATTCTTCTCCATTCGATTCGATTCGATTCTTTTCGATTCGATTCGATAAGATTCTTTTCGTTTGATTCAATTCGATTCTATTCGATTCGATTCGATTCGATTATTTTCAGTTCGATTCTTTTCGTTTCGATTCGATTCTGCTCGATTCTTTTCGATTTGATTCGATTCGATCATTTGGATTCAATTTGTTACATTTCGATTCGATTCTTTTCTATTCAGTTCGATTCGATTCTTTTTGATTCATTCGATTCGATTCTTTTCAATTCGATTCGATTCTTTTCGATTTGATTCAATTCTTTTCAATTCGATTCGATTCGATTCTTTTCGTTTCGATTTTTTCAATTCGATTCCTTTCAATTCGATTCGATTGGATTCTTTTCGTTTCAATTAGATTCTTTTCGATTTTATTTGATTCGAATCTTATCAATTCGATTCGGTACTGTTCGATTCGATTCTTTTCGATTCAGTTCGATTCGATTCTTTTTGATTCGATTCGATTCTTTTCGCTTTGATATGATTCGATTCGTTTCGACTTTTTTCGATTCGTGTCGATTCGAATCTATTCGATTCTATTCTTTTCAATTCGATTCGATTCTTTTCGATTCGATTCGATTCTTTTTGATTCGATTTTTTCTATTCGATTCTTTTCAATTTGATTCGATTCTTTTCAATTTGATTCTTTTCGATTCGATTCGATTCGCCTCTTGTCGTTTCGATTCGATTCTTTTTGATTCGATTCGATTCGATTCTTTTTGTTTCGATTATATTCTCTTCGATTCGATTCTTTTCGATTCGATTCGCTTCTTTTCGATTCGATTCTTCTCGAATCGATTCAATTCAATTCGATTCTTTTCGATTCGATTCTTTTCGATTTGATTCGATTCGATCATTTGGATTCCACTTGTTACATTTCGATTCGAATCTTTTCGATTCGATTCGATTCAATTCTTTTGGATTTCATTGGATTGAGTTAGATAATTTTTGATTCGATTCGATTCTTTTACCCTAGCTTCGATGTGATTCTACTCGATTCAATTCATTTCGATTCTTCTTGATTCAATTCTTTTCGATTCTTTTTGATTCGGTTTGATTCTTTTCGATTCCATTCGATTCTTTTCGATTCGATTTAATTGTTTTTGAATCCATTTGATTCGATTCGATTATTTTCGATTCGACTCGATTGGATTCGATTCGGTTCGATTATCGATTCGATTCAATTCCAATTATTTTTGATTCGACTCGATTTGATTATTTTTTATTCAATTCGATTCAATTATTTTCGATTCGATGCAATTCGATTCGATTCTTCTCATTTCAATTCAATTCGATTCTTTCGAATTCGATTCGATTCGATTCTTTGTGTTTCGATTCGATCCTTTTCGATTTGAGTCAATTCTTTTCAATTCGATTTGATATTCTTCGATTCAATTCTTTTCGATTCGATTCGATTCGATTCTTTTCGATTCGATTCGATTCCATTCGATTCGATTCTTTTCGATTCAATACGATTCGATCGATTCTTTTCGATGCGAATCAATTCGATTCCATTCTTTTTGATTCGATTCGATTCGATTCTTTTAGATTTGATTTGATACGATTCTTTTCAATTCGATTTGATTCAATTCGATTCGTTTCGATTCGTTTCGATTCTCTTTGATGTTTTTTGATTCGATCTTTTCAACCGATTTAATTCGATTCGATTCATTTCGATTTGATTCGATTCGAATTTTTCGATTCTATTCTTTTCAATTCGATTCTTTTCGATTCGATTCGATTCGATTTTTTTCTATTCGCTTCTTTTCGATTCGATTCGATTCGCCTCTTTTCGTTTCGATTCTATTCTTTTGGATTCGATTTGATTCTTTTCGTTTCGATTAGATTCTCTTCGATTCGATTCTTTTCGATTCAGTTCTTTTCGATTCTGTTCGATTTGATTCTTCTCCATTCGATTCGATTCGATTCTTTTCGATTCGATTCGATAAGATTCTTTTCGTTCGATTCAATTCTATTCGATTCTATTCTATTCGATTCGATTCGATTATTTTCAGTTCGATTCTTTTCGTTTCGATTCGATTCTGCTCGATTCTTTTCGATTTGATTCGATTCGATCATTTGGATTCAATTTGTTACATTTCGATTCGATTCTTTTCTATTCAGTTCGATTCGATTCTTTTTGATTCAGTTCGATTCGATTCTTTTCAATTCGATTCGATTCTTTTCGATTTGATTCAATTCTTTTCAATTCGATTCGATTCGATTCTTTTCGTTTCGATTTGATTCTCTTCTATTTTATTTGATTCGATTCATTTCAATTAGATTCGATACTGTTCGATTCGATTCTTTTCGATTCAGGTCGATTGGAATCGATTCGATTCTTTCGGTTCTATTCGATTCGATTCGATACGATTCTCTTCGATTCGATTCTTTTCGGTCTGTTCGATTCGATTCTTTTCGATTCAGTTCGATTCGATTCTTTTGGACTCGATTCGATTCTTTGCGCTTTGATATGATTCGATTCGTTTCGACTTTTTTCGATTCGTGTCGATTCGAATCTATTCGATTCTTTTCTATTCAATTCGATTCGATTGATTCTTTTCGATTCGATTCCATTCGATTCTATTCTTTTCGATTCTTTTCGATTCGATACGATTCGATTCGATTCTTTTTGATTCGATTTTTTCGATTCGATTCTTTTCAATTTGATTCGATTCTTTTCAATTTGATTCTTTTCGATTCGATTCGATTCGCCTCTTGTCGTTTCGATTCGATTCTTTTTGATTCGATTCGATTCGATTCTTTTTGTTTCGATTATATTCTCTTCGATTCGATTCTTTTCGATTCGATTCGCTTCTTTTCGATTCGATTCTTCTCGAATCGATTCAATTCAATTCGATTCTTTTCGATTCGATTCTTTTCGATTTGATTCGATTCGATCATTTGGATTCCACTTGTTACATTTCGATTCGAATCTTTTCGATTCGATTCGATTCAATTCTTTTGGATTTCATTGGATTGAGTTAGATAATTTTTGATTCGATTCGATTCTTTTACCCTAGCTTCGATGTGATTCTACTCGATTCAATTCATTTCGATTCTTCTTGATTCAATTCTTTTCGATTCTTTTTGATTCGGTTTGATTCTTTTCGATTCCATTCGATTCTTTTCGATTCGATTTAATTGTTTTTGAATCCATTTGATTCGATTCGATTATTTTCGATTCGACTCGATTGGATTCGATTCGGTTCGATTATCGATTCGATTCAATTCCAATTATTTTTGATTCGACTCGATTTGATTATTTTTTATTCAATTCGATTCAATTATTTTCGATTCGATGCAATTCGATTCGATTCTTCTCATTTCAATTCAATTCGATTCTTTCGAATTCGATTCGATTCGATTCTTTGTGTTTCGATTCGATTCTTTTCGATTTGAGTCAATTCTTTTCAATTCGATTTGATATTCTTCGATTCGATTCTTTTCGATTCGATTCTTTTCGATTCGATTCGTTTCGATTCGATTCTTCGATTCGATTCGATTCGATTCTTTTCGATTCAATACGATTCGATCGATTCTTTTCAATGCGAATCAATTCGATTCCATTCTTTTTGATTCGATTCGATTCGATTCGATTATTTTTATTTATTTTTTTTAATTTTTACTTATTTATGATAGTCAGAGAGAGAAAGAGAGAGAGGGGCAGAGACATAGGCAGTGGGAGAAGCAGGCTCCATGCACCGGGAGCCCGACATGGGATTCGATCCCGGGTCTCCAGGATCGCGCCCTGGGCCAAAGGCAGGCGGTAAACCGCTGCACCACCCAGGGATCCCGATTCGATTCTTTTAGATTTGATTTGATACGATTCTTTTCAATTCGATTTGATTCGATTCGATTCGTTTTGATTCTCTTTGATGTTCTTTGATTCGATCTTTTCAACCGATTTAATTCGATTCGATTCATTTCGATTCGAATGTTTCGATTCTATTCTTTTTAATTCGATTCTTTTCGATTCGATTCGATTCGATTTTTTTCTTTTCGCTTCTTTTCGATTCGATTCGATTCGCCTCTTTTCGTTTCGATTCTATTGTTTTGGATTCGATTTGATTCCTTTCGTTTCGATTAGATTCTCTTCGATTCGATTCTTTTCGATTCAGTTCTTTTCGATTCGGTTCGATTTGATTCTTCTCCATTCGATTCGATTCGATTCGATAAGATTCTTTCGTTCGATTCAATTCTGTTCGATTCTATTCGATTCGATTCGATTCGATTATTTTCAGTTCGATTCTTTTCGTTTCGATTCGATTCTGCTCGATTCTTTTCGATTTGATTCGATTCGATCATTTGGATTCAATTTGTTACATTTCGATTCGATTTTTTCTATTCAGGTCGATTCGATTCTTTTTGATTCAGTTCGATTCAATTCTTTTCAACTCAATTCGATTCGGTTCGATTCTTTTCGATTCGATATGATTCGATTCGATTCAACTCAACTCGATTCTTTTCGATTCGATTTTTTCGATTCGATTCCTTTCAATTCGATTCGATTGGATTCTTTTCGTTTCAATTAGATTCTTTTCGATTTTACTTGATTCGAATCTTATCAATTCGATTCGGTACTGTTCGATTCGATTCTATTCAATTCAATTCGATTGGAATCGATTCTTTTCGATTCAATTCGATTCGATTCGATACGATTCTTTTCGATTGTATTCGATTCGATTCTTTTCGGTTCTCTTCGATTCGATTCTTTTCGATTCAATTCGATATGATTCGATTCTTTTCGATTCCATTCGATTCTTTTCTATTCGATTCGATTCGATTATTTTCGATTCAATTCGGTTTGATTCGATTATTTTCAACTCAATTCGATCGACTCGGTTCAGTTATTTTCGATTCGATTCGATTCGATTATTTTCGATTCGATAAGATTACTTTCGATTCGATTATTTTCGATTCGATTTCATTATTTTCAATTCAATTCATTTCGATGTTTTTCGATTCGATTCAATGCGAATCAACTATTTTCTATTAGATTCGCTTCAATTATTTTCTTTTTTTTTCTAAATTTTTTATTTATTTATGATAGTCACAGAGAGAGAGAGAGAGGCAGAGATAGGCAGAGGGAGAAGCAAGCTCCAAGCACCGGGAGCCCTATGTGGGATTTGATCCCGGGTCTCCAGGATCGCGCCCTGGGCCAAAGGCAGGCACTAAAACCGCTGCCCCTCCCAGGAATCCCCGCTTCAATTATTTTCGATTTGATTTGATTCGGTTATTTTCAATTCGATTCCATTTGATTATTTTCATTTCGGTTCGGTACGATTCGATTCTATTATTTTCGATTCGTTTCGTATCCATTCGAATCGTTTTGATTCCTTTCGGTTTTCGATTTGAATCGATTCTTTTCTTTTCGATTCGATTCTTTTCTATTCGGTTTGATTTTTTTGATTTGAATCGACTCGATTCTTTTTGATTCAAGTATATAAGATTCGATCCGATTCTTTTCGATTCAAATCGATACGATTCTTTTCGATTTGATTCGATTCGTTTTGATTCGACTCGATTCTTTTCGATTCAATTCTTTTCGATTCAATGAAATACGGTTCTATTCTTTTCGATTCGATTTGATTTGATTCTTTTTGATTCCATACGATTCGATTTGATTCTTTTCGATTTGATTCGATTCAACTCGATACTTTTCAAATCGATCATTTCGATCGATTCGATTCGATTCTTTTCATTTCGATTCGATTCTTTTCGATTTGATTCAATTCTTTTCAATTCGATTCGATTCGATTCTTTTCGTTTCGATTTGATTCTCTTCTATTTTATTTGATTCGATTCATTTCAATTAGATTCGATACTGTTCGATTCGATTCTTTTCGATTCAGGTCGATTGGAATCGATTCGATTCTTTCGGTTCTATTCGATTCGATTCGATACGATTCTCTTCGATTCGATTCTTTTCGGTCTGTTCGATTCGATTCTTTTCGATTCAGTTCGATTCGATTCTTTTGGACTCGATTCGATTCTTTGCGCTTTGATATGATTCGATTCGTTTCGACTTTTTTCGATTCGTGTCGATTCGAATCTATTCGATTCTTTTCTATTCAATTCGATTCGATTGATTCTTTTCGATTCGATTCCATTCGATTCTATTCTTTTCGATTCTTTTCGATTCGATACGATTCGATTCGATTCTTTTTGATTCGATTTTTTCGATTCGATTCTTTTCAATTTGATTCGATTCTTTTCAATTTGATTCTTTTCGATTCGATTCGATTCGCCTCTTGTCGTTTCGATTCGATTCTTTTTGATTCGATTCGATTCGATTCTTTTTGTTTCGATTATATTCTCTTCGATTCGATTCTTTTCGATTCGATTCGATTTGATACGATTCGCTTCTTTTCGATTCGATTCTTCTCGAATCGATTCAATTCAATTCGATTCTTTTCGATTCGATTCTTTTCGATTTGATTCGATTCGATCATTTGGATTCCACTTGTTACATTTCGATTCGAATCTTTTCGATTCGATTCGATTCAATTCTTTTGGATTTCATTGGATTGAGTTAGATAATTTTTGATTCGATTCGATTCTTTTACCCTAGCTTCGATGTGATTCTACTCGATTCAATTCATTTCGATTCTTCTTGATTCAATTCTTTTCGATTCTTTTTGATTCGGTTTGATTCTTTTCGATTCCATTCGATTCTTTTCGATTCGATTTAATTGTTTTTGAATCCATTTGATTCGATTCGATTATTTTCGATTCGACTCGATTGGATTCGATTCGGTTCGATTATCGATTCGATTCAATTCCAATTATTTTTGATTCGACTCGATTTGATTATTTTTTATTCAATTCGATTCAATTATTTTCGATTCGATGCAATTCGATTCGATTCTTCTCATTTCAATTCAATTCGATTCTTTCGAATTCGATTCGATTCGATTCTTTGTGTTTCGATTCGATCCTTTTCGATTTGAGTCAATTCTTTTCAATTCGATTTGATATTCTTCGATTCAATTCTTTTCGATTCGATTCGATTCGATTCTTTTCGATTCGATTCGATTCCATTCGATTCGATTCTTTTCGATTCAATACGATTCGATCGATTCTTTTCGATGCGAATCAATTCGATTCCATTCTTTTTGATTCGATTCGATTCGATTCTTTTAGATTTGATTTGATACGATTCTTTTCAATTCGATTTGATTCAATTCGATTCGTTTCGATTCGTTTCGATTCTCTTTGATGTTTTTTGATTCGATCTTTTCAACCGATTTAATTCGATTCGATTCATTTCGATTTGATTCGATTCGAATTTTTCGATTCTATTCTTTTCAATTCGATTCTTTTCGATTCGATTCGATTCGATTTTTTTCTATTCGCTTCTTTTCGATTCGATTCGATTCGCCTCTTTTCGTTTCGATTCTATTCTTTTGGATTCGATTTGATTCTTTTCGTTTCGATTAGATTCTCTTCGATTCGATTCTTTTCGATTCAGTTCTTTTCGATTCGGTTCGATTTGATTCTTCTCCATTCGATTCGATTCGATTCTTTTCGATTCGATTCGATAAGATTCTTTTCGTTCGATTCAATTCTATTCGATTCTATTCGATTCGATTCGATTATTTTCAGTTCGATTCTTTTCGTTTCGATTCGATTCTGCTCGATTCTTTTCGATTTGATTCGATTCGATCATTTGGATTCAATTTGTTACATTTCGATTCGATTCTTTTCTATTCAGTTCGATTCGATTCTTTTTGATTCAGTTCGATTCGATTCTTTTCAATTCGATTCGATTCTTTTCGATTTGATTCAATTCTTTTCAATTCGATTCGATTCGATTCTTTTCGTTTCGATTTTTTCAATTCGATTCCTTTCAATTCGATTCGATTGGATTCTTTTCGTTTCAATTAGATTCTTTTCGATTTTATTTGATTCGAATCTTATCAATTCGATTCGGTACTGTTCGATTCGATTCTTTTCGATTCAGTTCGATTCGATTCTTTTTGATTCGATTCGATTCTTTTCGCTTTGATATGATTCGATTCGTTTCGACTTTTTTCGATTCGTGTCGATTCGAATCTATTCGATTCTTTTCTATTCAATTCGATTCGATTGATTCTTTTCGATTCGATTCCATTCGATTCTATTCTTTTCAATTCGATTCGATTCTTTCGATTCGATTCGATTCTTTTTGATTCGATTTTTTCGATTCGATTCTTTTCAATTTGATTCGATTCTTTTCAATTTGATTCTTTTCGATTCGATTCGATTCGCCTCTTGTCGTTTCGATTCGATTCTTTTTGATTCGATTCGATTCGATTCTTTTTGTTTCGATTATATTCTCTTCGATTCGATTCTTTTCGATTCGATTCGCTTCTTTTCGATTCGATTCTTCTCGAATCGATTCAATTCAATTCGATTCTTTTCGATTCGATTCTTTTCGATTTGATTCGATTCGATCATTTGGATTCCACTTGTTACATTTCGATTCGAATCTTTTCGATTCGATTCGATTCAATTCTTTTGGATTTCATTGGATTGATTTAGATAATTTTTGATTCGATTCGATTCTTTTACCCTAGCTTCGATGTGATTCTACTCGATTCAATTCATTTCGATTCTTCTTGATTCAATTCTTTTCGATTCTTTTTGATTCGGTTTGATTCTTTTCGATTCAATTCGATTCTTTTCGATTCGATTTAATTGTTTTTGAATCCATTTGATTCGATTCGATTATTTTCGATTCGACTCGATTGGATTCGATTCGGTTCGATTATCGATTCGATTCAATTCCAATTATTTTTGATTCGACTCGATTTGATTATTTTTTATTCAATTCGATTCAATTATTTTCGATTCGATGCAATTCGATTCGATTCTTCTCATTTCAATTCAATTCGATTCTTTCGAATTCGATTCGATTCGATTCTTTGTGTTTCGATTCGATTCTTTTCGATTTGAGTCAATTCTTTTCAATTCGATTTGATATTCTTCGATTCGATTCTTTTCGATTTGATTCTTTTCTATTCGATTCGTTTCGTTTCGATTCTTCGATTCGATTCGATTCGATTCTTTTCGATTCAATACGATTCGATCGATTCTTTTCAATGCGAATCAATTCGATTCCATTCTTTTTGATTCGATTCGATTCGATTCGATTATTTTTATTTATTTTTTTTATTTTTATTTATTTATGATAGTCACAGAGAGAAAGAGAGAGAGGGGCAGAGACATAGGCAGTGGGAGAAGCAGGCTCCATGCACCGGGAGCCCGACATGGGATTCGATCCCGGGTCTCCAGGATCGCGCCCTGGGCCAAAGGCAGGCGGTAAACCGCTGCACCACCCAGGGATCCCGATTCGATTCTTTTAGATTTGATTTGATACGATTCTTTTCAATTCGATTTGATTCGATTCGATTCGTTTCGATTCTCTTTGATGTTTTTTGATTCGATCTTTTCAACCGATTTAATTCGATTCGATTCATTTCGATTCGAATGTTTCGATTCTATTCTTTTTAATTCGATTCTTTTCGATTCGATTCGATTCGATTTTTTTCTTTTCGCTTCTTTTCGATTCGATTCGATTCGCCTCTTTTCGTTTCGATTCTATTGTTTTGGATTCGATTTGATTCCTTTCGTTTCGATTAGATTCTCTTCGATTCGATTCTTTTCGATTCAGTTCTTTTCGATTCGGTTCGATTTGATTCTTCTCCATTCGATTCGATTCGATTCGATAAGATTCTTTTCGTTCGATTCAATTCTGTTCGATTCGATTCGATTCGATTCGATTCGATTATTTTCAGTTCGATTCTTTTCGTTTCGATTCGATTCTGCTCGATTCTTTTCGATTTGATTCGATTCGATCATTTGGATTCAATTTGTTACATTTCGATTCGATTCTTTTCTATTCAGGTCGATTCGATTCTTTTTGATTCAGTTCGATTCAATTCTTTTCAACTCAATTCGATTCGGTTCGATTCTTTTCGATTCGATATGATTCGATTCGATTCAACTCAACTCGATTCTTTTCGATTCGATTTTTTCGATTCGATTCCTTTCAATTCGATTCGATTGGATTCTTTTCGTTTCAATTAGATTCTTTTCGATTTTACTTGATTCGAATCTTATCAATTCGATTCGGTACTGTTCGATTCGATTCTATTCAATTCAATTCGATTGGAATCGATTCTTTTCGATTCAATTCGATTCGATTCGATACGATTCTTTTCGATTGTATTCGATTCGATTCTTTTCGGTTCTCTTCGATTCGATTCTTTTCGATTCAATTCGATATGATTCGATTCTTTTCGATTCCATTCGATTCTTTTCTATTCGATTCGATTCGATTATTTTCGATTCAATTCGGTTTGATTCGATTATTTTCAACTCAATTCGATCGACTCGGTTCAATTATTTTCGATTCGATTCGATTCGATTATTTTCGATTCGATAAGATTACTTTCGATTCGATTATTTTCGATTCGATTTCATTATTTTCAATTCAATTCATTTCGATGTTTTTCGATTCGATTCAATGCGAATCAACTATTTTCTATTAGATTCGCTTCAATTATTTTCTTTTTTTTTCTAAATTTTTTATTTATTTATGATAGTCACAGAGAGAGAGAGAGAGGCAGAGATAGGCAGAGGGAGAAGCAAGCTCCAAGCACCGGGAGCCCTATGTGGGATTTGATCCCGGGTCTCCAGGATCGCGCCCTGGGCCAAAGGCAGGCACTAAACCGCTGCCCCTCCCAGGAATCCCCGCTTCAATTATTTTCGATTTGATTTGATTCGGTTATTTTCAATTCGATTCCATTTGATTATTTTCATTTCGGTTCGGTACGATTCGATTCTATTATTTTCGATTCGATTCGTTTCGTATCCATTCGAATCGTTTTGATTCCTTTCGGTTTTCGATTTGAATCGATTCTTTTCTTTTCGATTCGATTCTTTTCTATTCGGTTTGATTTTTTTGATTTGAATCGACTCGATTCTTTTTGATTCAAGTATATAAGATTCGATCCGATTCTTTTCGATTCAAATCGATACGATTCTTTTCGATTTGATTCGATTCGTTTTGATTCGACTCGATTCTTTTCGATTCAATTCTTTTCGATTCAATGAAATACGGTTCTATTCTTTTCGATTCGATTTGATTTGATTCTTTTTGATTCCATACGATTCGATTTGATTCTTTTCGATTTGATTCGATTCAACTCGATACTTTTCAAATCGATCATTTCGATCGATTCGATTCGATTCTTTTCATTTCGATTCGATTCTTTTCGATTTGATTCAATTCTTTTCAATTCGATTCGATTCGATTCTTTTCGTTTCGATTTGATTCTCTTCTATTTTATTTGATTCGATTCATTTCAATTAGATTCGATACTGTTCGATTCGATTCTTTTCGATTCAGGTCGATTGGAATCGATTCGATTCTTTCGGTTCTATTCGATTCGATTCGATACGATTCTCTTCGATTCGATTCTTTTCGGTCTGTTCGATTCGATTCTTTTCGATTCAGTTCGATTCGATTCTTTTGGACTCGATTCGATTCTTTGCGCTTTGATATGATTCGATTCGTTTCGACTTTTTTCGATTCGTGTCGATTCGAATCTATTCGATTCTTTTCTATTCAATTCGATTCGATTGATTCTTTTCGATTCGATTCCATTCGATTCTATTCTTTTCGATTCTTTTCGATTCGATACGATTCGATTCGATTCTTTTTGATTCGATTTTTTCGATTCGATTCTTTTCAATTTGATTCGATTCTTTTCAATTTGATTCTTTTCGATTCGATTCGATTCGCCTCTTGTCGTTTCGATTCGATTCTTTTTGATTCGATTCGATTCGATTCTTTTTGTTTCGATTATATTCTCTTCGATTCGATTCTTTTCGATTCGATTCGATTGATACGATTCGCTTCTTTCGATTCGATTCTTCTCGAATCGATTCAATTCAATTCGATTCTTTTCGATTCGATTCTTTTCGATTTGATTCGATTCGATCATTTGGATTCCACTTGTTACATTTCGATTCGAATCTTTTCGATTCGATTCGATTCAATTCTTTTGGATTTCATTGGATTGAGTTAGATAATTTTTGATTCGATTCGATTCTTTTACCCTAGCTTCGATGTGATTCTACTCGATTCAATTCATTTCGATTCTTCTTGATTCAATTCTTTTCGATTCTTTTTGATTCGGTTTGATTCTTTTCGATTCCATTCGATTCTTTTCGATTCGATTTAATTGTTTTTGAATCCATTTGATTCGATTCGATTATTTTCGATTCGACTCGATTGGATTCGATTCGGTTCGATTATCGATTCGATTCAATTCCAATTATTTTTGATTCGACTCGATTTGATTATTTTTTATTCAATTCGATTCAATTATTTTCGATTCGATGCAATTCGATTCGATTCTTCTCATTTCAATTCAATTCGATTCTTTCGAATTCGATTCGATTCGATTCTTTGTGTTTCGATTCGATTCTTTTCGATTTGAGTCAATTCTTTTCAATTCGATTTGATATTCTTCGATTCGATTCTTTTCGATTCGATTCTTTCGATTCGATTCGTTTCGATTCGATTCTTCGATTCGATTCGATTCGATTCTTTTCGATTCAATACGATTCGATCGATTCTTTTCAATGCGAATCAATTCGATTCCATTCTTTTTGATTCGATTCGATTCGATTCGATTATTTTTATTTATTTTTTTTTATTTTTATTTATTTATGATAGTCACAGAGAGAAAGAGAGAGAGGGGCAGAGACATAGGCAGTGGGAGAAGCAGGCTCCATGCACCGGGAGCCCGACATGGGATTCGATCCCGGGTCTCCAGGATCGCGCCCTGGGCCAAAGGCAGGCGGTAAACCGCTGCACCACCCAGGGATCCCGATTCGATTCTTTTAGATTTGATTTGATACGATTCTTTTCAATTCGATTTGATTCGATTCGATTCGTTTCGATTCTCTTTGATGTTTTTTGATTCGATCTTTTCAACCGATTTAATTCGATTCGATTCATTTCGATTCGAATGTTTCGATTCTATTCTTTTTAATTCGATTCTTTTCGATTCGATTCGATTCGATTTTTTTCTTTTCGCTTCTTTTCGATTCGATTCGATTCGCCTCTTTTCGTTTCGATTCTATTGTTTTGGATTCGATTTGATTCCTTTCGTTTCGATTAGATTCTCTTCGATTCGATTCTTTTCGATTCAGTTCTTTTCGATTCGGTTCGATTTGATTCTTCTCCATTCGATTCGATTCGATTCGATAAGATTCTTTTCGTTCGATTCAATTCTGTTCGATTCGATTCGATTCGATTCGATTCGATTATTTTCAGTTCGATTCTTTTCGTTTCGATTCGATTCTGCTCGATTCTTTTCGATTTGATTCGATTCGATCATTTGGATTCAATTTGTTACATTTCGATTCGATTCTTTTCTATTCAGGTCGATTCGATTCTTTTTGATTCAGTTCGATTCAATTCTTTTCAACTCAATTCGATTCGGTTCGATTCTTTTCGATTCGATATGATTCGATTCGATTCAACTCAACTCGATTCTTTTCGATTCGATTTTTTCGATTCGATTCCTTTCAATTCGATTCGATTGGATTCTTTTCGTTTCAATTAGATTCTTTTCGATTTTACTTGATTCGAATCTTATCAATTCGATTCGGTACTGTTCGATTCGATTCTATTCAATTCAATTCGATTGGAATCGATTCTTTTCGATTCAATTCGATTCGATTCGATACGATTCTTTTCGATTGTATTCGATTCGATTCTTTTCGGTTCTCTTCGATTCGATTCTTTTCGATTCAATTCGATATGATTCGATTCTTTTCGATTCCATTCGATTCTTTTCTATTCGATTCGATTCGATTATTTTCGATTCAATTCGGTTTGATTCGATTATTTTCAACTCAATTCGATCGACTCGGTTCAATTATTTTCGATTCGATTCGATTCGATTATTTTCGATTCGATAAGATTACTTTCGATTCGATTATTTTCGATTCGATTTCATTATTTTCAATTCAATTCATTTCGATGTTTTTCGATTCGATTCAATGCGAATCAACTATTTTCTATTAGATTCGCTTCAATTATTTTCTTTTTTTTTCTAAATTTTTTATTTATTTATGATAGTCACAGAGAGAGAGAGAGAGGCAGAGATAGGCAGAGGGAGAAGCAAGCTCCAAGCACCGGGAGCCCTATGTGGGATTTGATCCCGGGTCTCCAGGATCGCGCCCTGGGCCAAAGGCAGGCACTAAACCGCTGCCCCTCCCAGGAATCCCCGCTTCAATTATTTTCGATTTGATTTGATTCGGTTATTTTCAATTCGATTCCATTTGATTATTTTCATTTCGGTTCGGTACGATTCGATTCTATTATTTTCGATTCGATTCGTTTCGTATCCATTCGAATCGTTTTGATTCCTTTCGGTTTTCGATTTGAATCGATTCTTTTCTTTTCGATTCGATTCTTTTCTATTCGGTTTGATTTTTTTGATTTGAATCGACTCGATTCTTTTTGATTCAAGTATATAAGATTCGATCCGATTCTTTTCGATTCAAATCGATACGATTCTTTTCGATTTGATTCGATTCGTTTTGATTCGACTCGATTCTTTTCGATTCAATTCTTTTCGATTCAATGAAATACGGTTCTATTCTTTTCGATTCGATTTGATTTGATTCTTTTTGATTCCATACGATTCGATTTGATTCTTTTCGATTTGATTCGATTCAACTCGATACTTTTCAAATCGATCATTTCGATCGATTCGATTCGATTCTTTTCATTTCGATTCGATTCTTTTCGATTTGATTCAATTCTTTTCAATTCGATTCGATTCGATTCTTTTCGTTTCGATTTGATTCTCTTCTATTTTATTTGATTCGATTCATTTCAATTAGATTCGATACTGTTCGATTCGATTCTTTTCGATTCAGGTCGATTGGAATCGATTCGATTCTTTCGGTTCTATTCGATTCGATTCGATACGATTCTCTTCGATTCGATTCTTTTCGGTCTGTTCGATTCGATTCTTTTCGATTCAGTTCGATTCGATTCTTTTGGACTCGATTCGATTCTTTGCGCTTTGATATGATTCGATTCGTTTCGACTTTTTTCGATTCGTGTCGATTCGAATCTATTCGATTCTTTTCTATTCAATTCGATTCGATTGATTCTTTTCGATTCGATTCCATTCGATTCTATTCTTTTCGATTCTTTTCGATTCGATACGATTCGATTCGATTCTTTTTGATTCGATTTTTTCGATTCGATTCTTTTCAATTTGATTCGATTCTTTTCAATTTGATTCTTTTCGATTCGATTCGATTCGCCTCTTGTCGTTTCGATTCGATTCTTTTTGATTCGATTCGATTCGATTCTTTTTGTTTCGATTATATTCTCTTCGATTCGATTCTTTTCGATTCGATTCGATTTGATACGATTCGCTTCTTTTCGATTCGATTCTTCTCGAATCGATTCAATTCAATTCGATTCTTTTCGATTCGATTCTTTTCGATTTGATTCGATTCGATCATTTGGATTCCACTTGTTACATTTCGATTCGAATCTTTTCGATTCGATTCGATTCAATTCTTTTGGATTTCATTGGATTGAGTTAGATAATTTTTGATTCGATTCGATTCTTTTACCCTAGCTTCGATGTGATTCTACTCGATTCAATTCATTTCGATTCTTCTTGATTCAATTCTTTTCGATTCTTTTTGATTCGGTTTGATTCTTTTCGATTCCATTCGATTCTTTTCGATTCGATTTAATTGTTTTTGAATCCATTTGATTCGATTCGATTATTTTCGATTCGACTCGATTGGATTCGATTCGGTTCGATTATCGATTCGATTCAATTCCAATTATTTTTGATTCGACTCGATTTGATTATTTTTTATTCAATTCGATTCAATTATTTTCGATTCGATGCAATTCGATTCGATTCTTCTCATTTCAATTCAATTCGATTCTTTCGAATTCGATTCGATTCGATTCTTTGTGTTTCGATTCGATCCTTTTCGATTTGAGTCAATTCTTTTCAATTCGATTTGATATTCTTCGATTCAATTCTTTTCGATTCGATTCGATTCGATTCTTTTCGATTCGATTCGATTCCATTCGATTCGATTCTTTTCGATTCAATACGATTCGATCGATTCTTTTCGATGCGAATCAATTCGATTCCATTCTTTTTGATTCGATTCGATTCGATTCTTTTAGATTTGATTTGATACGATTCTTTTCAATTCGATTTGATTCAATTCGATTCGTTTCGATTCGTTTCGATTCTCTTTGATGTTTTTTGATTCGATCTTTTCAACCGATTTAATTCGATTCGATTCATTTCGATTTGATTCGATTCGAATTTTTCGATTCTATTCTTTTCAATTCGATTCTTTTCGATTCGATTCGATTCGATTTTTTTCTATTCGCTTCTTTTCGATTCGATTCGATTCGCCTCTTTTCGTTTCGATTCTATTCTTTTGGATTCGATTTGATTCTTTTCGTTTCGATTAGATTCTCTTCGATTCGATTCTTTTCGATTCAGTTCTTTTCGATTCGGTTCGATTTGATTCTTCTCCATTCGATTCGATTCGATTCTTTTCGATTCGATTCGATAAGATTCTTTTCGTTCGATTCAATTCTATTCGATTCTATTCTATTCGATTCGATTCGATTATTTTCAGTTCGATTCTTTTCGTTTCGATTCGATTCTGCTCGATTCTTTTCGATTTGATTCGATTCGATCATTTGGATTCAATTTGTTACATTTCGATTCGATTCTTTTCTATTCAGTTCGATTCGATTCTTTTTGATTCAGTTCGATTCGATTCTTTTCAATTCGATTCGATTCTTTTCGATTTGATTCAATTCTTTTCAATTCGATTCGATTCGATTCTTTTCGTTTCGATTTTTTCAATTCGATTCCTTTCAATTCGATTCGATTGGATTCTTTTCGTTTCAATTAGATTCTTTTCGATTTTATTTGATTCGAATCTTATCAATTCGATTCGGTACTGTTCGATTCGATTCTTTTCGATTCAGTTCGATTCGATTCTTTTTGATTCGATTCGATTCTTTTCGCTTTGATATGATTCGATTCGTTTCGACTTTTTTCGATTCGTGTCGATTCGAATCTATTCGATTCTTTTCTATTCAATTCGATTCGATTGATTCTTTTCGATTCGATTCCATTCGATTCTATTCTTTTCAATTCGATTCGATTCTTTTCGATTCGATTCGATTCTTTTTGATTCGATTTTTTCGATTCGATTCTTTTCAATTTGATTCGATTCTTTTCAATTTGATTCTTTTCGATTCGATTCGATTCGCCTCTTGTCGTTTCGATTCGATTCTTTTTGATTCGATTCGATTCGATTCTTTTTGTTTCGATTATATTCTCTTCGATTCGATTCTTTTCGATTCGATTCGATTCTTTTCGATTCGATTCTTCTCGAATCGATTCAATTCAATTCGATTCTTTTCGATTCGATTCTTTTCGATTTGATTCGATTCGATCATTTGGATTCCACTTGTTACATTTCGATTCGAATCTTTTCGATTCGATTCGATTCAATTCTTTTGGATTTCATTGGATTGATTTAGATAATTTTTGATTCGATTCGATTCTTTTACCCTAGCTTCGATGTGATTCTACTCGATTCAATTCATTTCGATTCTTCTTGATTCAATTCTTTTCGATTCTTTTTGATTCGGTTTGATTCTTTTCGATTCCATTCGATTCTTTTCGATTCGATTTAATTGTTTTTGAATCCATTTGATTCGATTCGATTATTTTCGATTCGACTCGATTGGATTCGATTCGGTTCGATTATCGATTCGATTCAATTCCAATTATTTTTGATTCGACTCGATTTGATTATTTTTTATTCAATTCGATTCAATTATTTTCGATTCGATGCAATTCGATTCGATTCTTCTCATTTCAATTCAATTCGATTCTTTCGAATTCGATTCGATTCGATTCTTTGTGTTTCGATTCGATTCTTTTCGATTTGAGTCAATTCTTTTCAATTCGATTTGATATTCTTCGATTCGATTCTTTTCGATTTGATTCTTTTCTATTCGATTCGTTTCGTTTCGATTCTTCGATTCGATTCGATTCGATTCTTTTCGATTCAATACGATTCGATCGATTCTTTTCAATGCGAATCAATTCGATTCCATTCTTTTTGATTCGATTCGATTCGATTCGATTATTTTTATTTATTTTTTTTTATTTTTATTTATTTATGATAGTCACAGAGAGAAAGAGAGAGAGGGGCAGAGACATAGGCAGTGGGAGAAGCAGGCTCCATGCACCGGGAGCCCGACATGGGATTCGATCCCGGGTCTCCAGGATCGCGCCCTGGGCCAAAGGCAGGCGGTAAACCGCTGCACCACCCAGGGATCCCGATTCGATTCTTTTAGATTTGATTTGATACGATTCTTTTCAATTCGATTTGATTCGATTCGATTCGTTTCGATTCTCTTTGATGTTTTTTGATTCGATCTTTTCAACCGATTTAATTCGATTCGATTCATTTCGATTCGAATGTTTCGATTCTATTCTTTTTAATTCGATTCTTTTCGATTCGATTCGATTCGATTTTTTTCTTTTCGCTTCTTTTCGATTCGATTCGATTCGCCTCTTTTCGTTTCGATTCTATTGTTTTGGATTCGATTTGATTCCTTTCGTTTCGATTAGATTCTCTTCGATTCGATTCTTTTCGATTCAGTTCTTTTCGATTCGGTTCGATTTGATTCTTCTCCATTCGATTCGATTCGATTCGATAAGATTCTTTTCGTTCGATTCAATTCTGTTCGATTCGATTCGATTCGATTCGATTCGATTATTTTCAGTTCGATTCTTTTCGTTTCGATTCGATTCTGCTCGATTCTTTTCGATTTGATTCGATTCGATCATTTGGATTCAATTTGTTACATTTCGATTCGATTCTTTTCTATTCAGGTCGATTCGATTCTTTTTGATTCAGTTCGATTCAATTCTTTTCAACTCAATTCGATTCGGTTCGATTCTTTTCGATTCGATATGATTCGATTCGATTCAACTCAACTCGATTCTTTTCGATTCGATTTTTTCGATTCGATTCCTTTCAATTCGATTCGATTGGATTCTTTTCGTTTCAATTAGATTCTTTTCGATTTTACTTGATTCGAATCTTATCAATTCGATTCGGTACTGTTCGATTCGATTCTATTCAATTCAATTCGATTGGAATCGATTCTTTTCGATTCAATTCGATTCGATTCGATACGATTCTTTTCGATTGTATTCGATTCGATTCTTTTCGGTTCTCTTCGATTCGATTCTTTTCGATTCAATTCGATATGATTCGATTCTTTTCGATTCCATTCGATTCTTTTCTATTCGATTCGATTCGATTATTTTCGATTCAATTCGGTTTGATTCGATTATTTTCAACTCAATTCGATCGACTCGGTTCAATTATTTTCGATTCGATTCGATTCGATTATTTTCGATTCGATAAGATTACTTTCGATTCGATTATTTTCGATTCGATTTCATTATTTTCAATTCAATTCATTTCGATGTTTTTCGATTCGATTCAATGCGAATCAACTATTTTCTATTAGATTCGCTTCAATTATTTTCTTTTTTTTTCTAAATTTTTTATTTATTTATGATAGTCACAGAGAGAGAGAGAGAGGCAGAGATAGGCAGAGGGAGAAGCAAGCTCCAAGCACCGGGAGCCCTATGTGGGATTTGATCCCGGGTCTCCAGGATCGCGCCCTGGGCCAAAGGCAGGCACTAAACCGCTGCCCCTCCCAGGAATCCCCGCTTCAATTATTTTCGATTTGATTTGATTCGGTTATTTTCAATTCGATTCCATTTGATTATTTTCATTTCGGTTCGGTACGATTCGATTCTATTATTTTCGATTCGATTCGTTTCGTATCCATTCGAATCGTTTTGATTCCTTTCGGTTTTCGATTTGAATCGATTCTTTTCTTTTCGATTCGATTCTTTTCTATTCGGTTTGATTTTTTTGATTTGAATCGACTCGATTCTTTTTGATTCAAGTATATAAGATTCGATCCGATTCTTTTCGATTCAAATCGATACGATTCTTTTCGATTTGATTCGATTCGTTTTGATTCGACTCGATTCTTTTCGATTCAATTCTTTTCGATTCAATGAAATACGGTTCTATTCTTTTCGATTCGATTTGATTTGATTCTTTTTGATTCCATACGATTCGATTTGATTCTTTTCGATTTGATTCGATTCAACTCGATACTTTTCAAATCGATCATTTCGATCGATTCGATTCGATTCTTTTCATTTCGATTCGATTCTTTTCGATTTGATTCAATTCTTTTCAATTCGATTCGATTCGATTCTTTTCGTTTCGATTTGATTCTCTTCTATTTTATTTGATTCGATTCATTTCAATTAGATTCGATACTGTTCGATTCGATTCTTTTCGATTCAGGTCGATTGGAATCGATTCGATTCTTTCGGTTCTATTCGATTCGATTCGATACGATTCTCTTCGATTCGATTCTTTTCGGTCTGTTCGATTCGATTCTTTTCGATTCAGTTCGATTCGATTCTTTTGGACTCGATTCGATTCTTTGCGCTTTGATATGATTCGATTCGTTTCGACTTTTTTCGATTCGTGTCGATTCGAATCTATTCGATTCTTTTCTATTCAATTCGATTCGATTGATTCTTTTCGATTCGATTCCATTCGATTCTATTCTTTTCGATTCTTTTCGATTCGATACGATTCGATTCGATTCTTTTTGATTCGATTTTTTCGATTCGATTCTTTTCAATTTGATTCGATTCTTTTCAATTTGATTCTTTTCGATTCGATTCGATTCGCCTCTTGTCGTTTCGATTCGATTCTTTTTGATTCGATTCGATTCGATTCTTTTTGTTTCGATTATATTCTCTTCGATTCGATTCTTTTCGATTCGATTCGCTTCTTTTCGATTCGATTCTTCTCGAATCGATTCAATTCAATTCGATTCTTTTCGATTCGATTCTTTTCGATTTGATTCGATTCGATCATTTGGATTCCACTTGTTACATTTCGATTCGAATCTTTTCGATTCGATTCGATTCAATTCTTTTGGATTTCATTGGATTGATTTAGATAATTTTTGATTCGATTCGATTCTTTTACCCTAGCTTCGATGTGATTCTACTCGATTCAATTCATTTCGATTCTTCTTGATTCAATTCTTTTCGATTCTTTTTGATTCGGTTTGATTCTTTTCGATTCCATTCGATTCTTTTCGATTCGATTTAATTGTTTTTGAATCCATTTGATTCGATTCGATTATTTTCGATTCGACTCGATTGGATTCGATTCGGTTCGATTATCGATTCGATTCAATTCCAATTATTTTTGATTCGACTCGATTTGATTATTTTTTATTCAATTCGATTCAATTATTTTCGATTCGATGCAATTCGATTCGATTCTTCTCATTTCAATTCAATTCGATTCTTTCGAATTCGATTCGATTCGATTCTTTGTGTTTCGATTCGATTCTTTTCGATTTGAGTCAATTCTTTTCAATTCGATTTGATATTCTTCGATTCGATTCTTTTCGATTCGATTCTTTTCTATTCGATTCGTTTCGTTTCGATTCTTCGATTCGATTCGATTCGATTCTTTTCGATTCAATACGATTCGATCGATTCTTTTCAATGCGAATCAATTCGATTCCATTCTTTTTGATTCGATTCGATTCGATTCGATTATTTTTATTTATTTTTTTTTATTTTTATTTATTTATGATAGTCACAGAGAGAAAGAGAGAGAGGGGCAGAGACATAGGCAGTGGGAGAAGCAGGCTCCATGCACCGGGAGCCCGACATGGGATTCGATCCCGGGTCTCCAGGATCGCGCCCTGGGCCAAAGGCAGGCGGTAAACCGCTGCACCACCCAGGGATCCCGATTCGATTCTTTTAGATTTGATTTGATACGATTCTTTTCAATTCGATTTGATTCGATTCGATTCGTTTCGATTCTCTTTGATGTTTTTTGATTCGATCTTTTCAACCGATTTAATTCGATTCGATTCATTTCGATTCGAATGTTTCGATTCTATTCTTTTTAATTCGATTCTTTTCGATTCGATTCGATTCGATTTTTTTCTTTTCGCTTCTTTTCGATTCGATTCGATTCGCCTCTTTTCGTTTCGATTCTATTGTTTTGGATTCGATTTGATTCCTTTCGTTTCGATTAGATTCTCTTCGATTCGATTCTTTTCGATTCAGTTCTTTTCGATTCGGTTCGATTTGATTCTTCTCCATTCGATTCGATTCGATTCGATAAGATTCTTTTCGTTCGATTCAATTCTGTTCGATTCGATTCGATTCGATTCGATTCGATTATTTTCAGTTCGATTCTTTTCGTTTCGATTCGATTCTGCTCGATTCTTTTCGATTTGATTCGATTCGATCATTTGGATTCAATTTGTTACATTTCGATTCGATTCTTTTCTATTCAGGTCGATTCGATTCTTTTTGATTCAGTTCGATTCAATTCTTTTCAACTCAATTCGATTCGGTTCGATTCTTTTCGATTCGATATGATTCGATTCGATTCAACTCAACTCGATTCTTTTCGATTCGATTTTTTCGATTCGATTCCTTTCAATTCGATTCGATTGGATTCTTTTCGTTTCAATTAGATTCTTTTCGATTTTACTTGATTCGAATCTTATCAATTCGATTCGGTACTGTTCGATTCGATTCTATTCAATTCAATTCGATTGGAATCGATTCTTTTCGATTCAATTCGATTCGATTCGATACGATTCTTTTCGATTGTATTCGATTCGATTCTTTTCGGTTCTCTTCGATTCGATTCTTTTCGATTCAATTCGATATGATTCGATTCTTTTCGATTCCATTCGATTCTTTTCTATTCGATTCGATTCGATTATTTTCGATTCAATTCGGTTTGATTCGATTATTTTCAACTCAATTCGATCGACTCGGTTCAATTATTTTCGATTCGATTCGATTCGATTATTTTCGATTCGATAAGATTACTTTCGATTCGATTATTTTCGATTCGATTTCATTATTTTCAATTCAATTCATTTCGATGTTTTTCGATTCGATTCAATGCGAATCAACTATTTTCTATTAGATTCGCTTCAATTATTTTCTTTTTTTTTCTAAATTTTTTATTTATTTATGATAGTCACAGAGAGAGAGAGAGAGGCAGAGATAGGCAGAGGGAGAAGCAAGCTCCAAGCACCGGGAGCCCTATGTGGGATTTGATCCCGGGTCTCCAGGATCGCGCCCTGGGCCAAAGGCAGGCACTAAACCGCTGCCCCTCCCAGGAATCCCCGCTTCAATTATTTTCGATTTGATTTGATTCGGTTATTTTCAATTCGATTCCATTTGATTATTTTCATTTCGGTTCGGTACGATTCGATTCTATTATTTTCGATTCGATTCGTTTCGTATCCATTCGAATCGTTTTGATTCCTTTCGGTTTTCGATTTGAATCGATTCTTTTCTTTTCGATTCGATTCTTTTCTATTCGGTTTGATTTTTTTGATTTGAATCGACTCGATTCTTTTTGATTCAAGTATATAAGATTCGATCCGATTCTTTTCGATTCAAATCGATACGATTCTTTTCGATTTGATTCGATTCGTTTTGATTCGACTCGATTCTTTTCGATTCAATTCTTTTCGATTCAATGAAATACGGTTCTATTCTTTTCGATTCGATTTGATTTGATTCTTTTTGATTCCATACGATTCGATTTGATTCTTTTCGATTTGATTCGATTCAACTCGATACTTTTCAAATCGATCATTTCGATCGATTCGATTCGATTCTTTTCATTTCGATTCGATTCTTTTCGATTTGATTCAATTCTTTTCAATTCGATTCGATTCGATTCTTTTCGTTTCGATTTGATTCTCTTCTATTTTATTTGATTCGATTCATTTCAATTAGATTCGATACTGTTCGATTCGATTCTTTTCGATTCAGGTCGATTGGAATCGATTCGATTCTTTCGGTTCTATTCGATTCGATTCGATACGATTCTCTTCGATTCGATTCTTTTCGGTCTGTTCGATTCGATTCTTTTCGATTCAGTTCGATTCGATTCTTTTGGACTCGATTCGATTCTTTGCGCTTTGATATGATTCGATTCGTTTCGACTTTTTTCGATTCGTGTCGATTCGAATCTATTCGATTCTTTTCTATTCAATTCGATTCGATTGATTCTTTTCGATTCGATTCCATTCGATTCTATTCTTTTCGATTCTTTTCGATTCGATACGATTCGATTCGATTCTTTTTGATTCGATTTTTTCGATTCGATTCTTTTCAATTTGATTCGATTCTTTTCAATTTGATTCTTTTCGATTCGATTCGATTCGCCTCTTGTCGTTTCGATTCGATTCTTTTTGATTCGATTCGATTCGATTCTTTTTGTTTCGATTATATTCTCTTCGATTCGATTCTTTTCGATTCGATTCGCTTCTTTTCGATTCGATTCTTCTCGAATCGATTCAATTCAATTCGATTCTTTTCGATTCGATTCTTTTCGATTTGATTCGATTCGATCATTTGGATTCCACTTGTTACATTTCGATTCGAATCTTTTCGATTCGATTCGATTCAATTCTTTTGGATTTCATTGGATTGATTTAGATAATTTTTGATTCGATTCGATTCTTTTACCCTAGCTTCGATGTGATTCTACTCGATTCAATTCATTTCGATTCTTCTTGATTCAATTCTTTTCGATTCTTTTTGATTCGGTTTGATTCTTTTCGATTCCATTCGATTCTTTTCGATTCGATTTAATTGTTTTTGAATCCATTTGATTCGATTCGATTATTTTCGATTCGACTCGATTGGATTCGATTCGGTTCGATTATCGATTCGATTCAATTCCAATTATTTTTGATTCGACTCGATTTGATTATTTTTTATTCAATTCGATTCAATTATTTTCGATTCGATGCAATTCGATTCGATTCTTCTCATTTCAATTCAATTCGATTCTTTCGAATTCGATTCGATTCGATTCTTTGTGTTTCGATTCGATTCTTTTCGATTTGAGTCAATTCTTTTCAATTCGATTTGATATTCTTCGATTCGATTCTTTTCGATTCGATTCTTTTCTATTCGATTCGTTTCGTTTCGATTCTTCGATTCGATTCGATTCGATTCTTTTCGATTCAATACGATTCGATCGATTCTTTTCAATGCGAATCAATTCGATTCCATTCTTTTTGATTCGATTCGATTCGATTCGATTATTTTTATTTATTTTTTTTTATTTTTATTTATTTATGATAGTCACAGAGAGAAAGAGAGAGAGGGGCAGAGACATAGGCAGTGGGAGAAGCAGGCTCCATGCACCGGGAGCCCGACATGGGATTCGATCCCGGGTCTCCAGGATCGCGCCCTGGGCCAAAGGCAGGCGGTAAACCGCTGCACCACCCAGGGATCCCGATTCGATTCTTTTAGATTTGATTTGATACGATTCTTTTCAATTCGATTTGATTCGATTCGATTCGTTTCGATTCTCTTTGATGTTTTTTGATTCGATCTTTTCAACCGATTTAATTCGATTCGATTCATTTCGATTCGAATGTTTCGATTCTATTCTTTTTAATTCGATTCTTTTCGATTCGATTCGATTCGATTTTTTTCTTTTCGCTTCTTTTCGATTCGATTCGATTCGCCTCTTTTCGTTTCGATTCTATTGTTTTGGATTCGATTTGATTCCTTTCGTTTCGATTAGATTCTCTTCGATTCGATTCTTTTCGATTCAGTTCTTTTCGATTCGGTTCGATTTGATTCTTCTCCATTCGATTCGATTCGATTCGATAAGATTCTTTTCGTTCGATTCAATTCTGTTCGATTCGATTCGATTCGATTCGATTCGATTATTTTCAGTTCGATTCTTTTCGTTTCGATTCGATTCTGCTCGATTCTTTTCGATTTGATTCGATTCGATCATTTGGATTCAATTTGTTACATTTCGATTCGATTCTTTTCTATTCAGGTCGATTCGATTCTTTTTGATTCAGTTCGATTCAATTCTTTTCAACTCAATTCGATTCGGTTCGATTCTTTTCGATTCGATATGATTCGATTCGATTCAACTCAACTCGATTCTTTTCGATTCGATTTTTTCGATTCGATTCCTTTCAATTCGATTCGATTGGATTCTTTTCGTTTCAATTAGATTCTTTTCGATTTTACTTGATTCGAATCTTATCAATTCGATTCGGTACTGTTCGATTCGATTCTATTCAATTCAATTCGATTGGAATCGATTCTTTTCGATTCAATTCGATTCGATTCGATACGATTCTTTTCGATTGTATTCGATTCGATTCTTTTCGGTTCTCTTCGATTCGATTCTTTTCGATTCAATTCGATATGATTCGATTCTTTTCGATTCCATTCGATTCTTTTCTATTCGATTCGATTCGATTATTTTCGATTCAATTCGGTTTGATTCGATTATTTTCAACTCAATTCGATCGACTCGGTTCAATTATTTTCGATTCGATTCGATTCGATTATTTTCGATTCGATAAGATTACTTTCGATTCGATTATTTTCGATTCGATTTCATTATTTTCAATTCAATTCATTTCGATGTTTTTCGATTCGATTCAATGCGAATCAACTATTTTCTATTAGATTCGCTTCAATTATTTTCTTTTTTTTTCTAAATTTTTTATTTATTTATGATAGTCACAGAGAGAGAGAGAGAGGCAGAGATAGGCAGAGGGAGAAGCAAGCTCCAAGCACCGGGAGCCCTATGTGGGATTTGATCCCGGGTCTCCAGGATCGCGCCCTGGGCCAAAGGCAGGCACTAAACCGCTGCCCCTCCCAGGAATCCCCGCTTCAATTATTTTCGATTTGATTTGATTCGGTTATTTTCAATTCGATTCCATTTGATTATTTTCATTTCGGTTCGGTACGATTCGATTCTATTATTTTCGATTCGATTCGTTTCGTATCCATTCGAATCGTTTTGATTCCTTTCGGTTTTCGATTTGAATCGATTCTTTTCTTTTCGATTCGATTCTTTTCTATTCGGTTTGATTTTTTTGATTTGAATCGACTCGATTCTTTTTGATTCAAGTATATAAGATTCGATCCGATTCTTTTCGATTCAAATCGATACGATTCTTTTCGATTTGATTCGATTCGTTTTGATTCGACTCGATTCTTTTCGATTCAATTCTTTTCGATTCAATGAAATACGGTTCTATTCTTTTCGATTCGATTTGATTTGATTCTTTTTGATTCCATACGATTCGATTTGATTCTTTTCGATTTGATTCGATTCAACTCGATACTTTTCAAATCGATCATTTCGATCGATTCGATTCGATTCTTTTCATTTCGATTCGATTCTTTTCGATTTGATTCAATTCTTTTCAATTCGATTCGATTCGATTCTTTTCGTTTCGATTTGATTCTCTTCTATTTTATTTGATTCGATTCATTTCAATTAGATTCGATACTGTTCGATTCGATTCTTTTCGATTCAGGTCGATTGGAATCGATTCGATTCTTTCGGTTCTATTCGATTCGATTCGATACGATTCTCTTCGATTCGATTCTTTTCGGTCTGTTCGATTCGATTCTTTTCGATTCAGTTCGATTCGATTCTTTTGGACTCGATTCGATTCTTTGCGCTTTGATATGATTCGATTCGTTTCGACTTTTTTCGATTCGTGTCGATTCGAATCTATTCGATTCTTTTCTATTCAATTCGATTCGATTGATTCTTTTCGATTCGATTCCATTCGATTCTATTCTTTTCGATTCTTTTCGATTCGATACGATTCGATTCGATTCTTTTTGATTCGATTTTTTCGATTCGATTCTTTTCAATTTGATTCGATTCTTTTCAATTTGATTCTTTTCGATTCGATTCGATTCGCCTCTTGTCGTTTCGATTCGATTCTTTTTGATTCGATTCGATTCGATTCTTTTTGTTTCGATTATATTCTCTTCGATTCGATTCTTTTCGATTCGATTCGCTTCTTTTCGATTCGATTCTTCTCGAATCGATTCAATTCAATTCGATTCTTTTCGATTCGATTCTTTTCGATTTGATTCGATTCGATCATTTGGATTCCACTTGTTACATTTCGATTCGAATCTTTTCGATTCGATTCGATTCAATTCTTTTGGATTTCATTGGATTGATTTAGATAATTTTTGATTCGATTCGATTCTTTTACCCTAGCTTCGATGTGATTCTACTCGATTCAATTCATTTCGATTCTTCTTGATTCAATTCTTTTCGATTCTTTTTGATTCGGTTTGATTCTTTTCGATTCCATTCGATTCTTTTCGATTCGATTTAATTGTTTTTGAATCCATTTGATTCGATTCGATTATTTTCGATTCGACTCGATTGGATTCGATTCGGTTCGATTATCGATTCGATTCAATTCCAATTATTTTTGATTCGACTCGATTTGATTATTTTTTATTCAATTCGATTCAATTATTTTCGATTCGATGCAATTCGATTCGATTCTTCTCATTTCAATTCAATTCGATTCTTTCGAATTCGATTCGATTCGATTCTTTGCTGTTTCGATTCGATTCTTTTCGATTTGAGTCAATTCTTTTCAATTCGATTTGATATTCTTCGATTCGATTCTTTTCGATTCGATTCTTTTCTATTCGATTCGTTTCGTTTCGATTCTTCGATTCGATTCGATTCGATTCTTTTCGATTCAATACGATTCGATCGATTCTTTTCAATGCGAATCAATTCGATTCCATTCTTTTTGATTCGATTCGATTCGATTCGATTATTTTTATTTATTTTTTTTTATTTTTATTTATTTATGATAGTCACAGAGAGAAAGAGAGAGAGGGGCAGAGACATAGGCAGTGGGAGAAGCAGGCTCCATGCACCGGGAGCCCGACATGGGATTCGATCCCGGGTCTCCAGGATCGCGCCCTGGGCCAAAGGCAGGCGGTAAACCGCTGCACCACCCAGGGATCCCGATTCGATTCTTTTAGATTTGATTTGATACGATTCTTTTCAATTCGATTTGATTCGATTCGATTCGTTTCGATTCTCTTTGATGTTTTTTGATTCGATCTTTTCAACCGATTTAATTCGATTCGATTCATTTCGATTCGAATGTTTCGATTCTATTCTTTTTAATTCGATTCTTTTCGATTCGATTCGATTCGATTTTTTTCTTTTCGCTTCTTTTCGATTCGATTCGATTCGCCTCTTTTCGTTTCGATTCTATTGTTTTGGATTCGATTTGATTCCTTTCGTTTCGATTAGATTCTCTTCGATTCGATTCTTTTCGATTCAGTTCTTTTCGATTCGGTTCGATTTGATTCTTCTCCATTCGATTCGATTCGATTCGATAAGATTCTTTTCGTTCGATTCAATTCTGTTCGATTCGATTCGATTCGATTCGATTCGATTATTTTCAGTTCGATTCTTTTCGTTTCGATTCGATTCTGCTCGATTCTTTTCGATTTGATTCGATTCGATCATTTGGATTCAATTTGTTACATTTCGATTCGATTCTTTTCTATTCAGGTCGATTCGATTCTTTTTGATTCAGTTCGATTCAATTCTTTTCAACTCAATTCGATTCGGTTCGATTCTTTTCGATTCGATATGATTCGATTCGATTCAACTCAACTCGATTCTTTTCGATTCGATTTTTTCGATTCGATTCCTTTCAATTCGATTCGATTGGATTCTTTTCGTTTCAATTAGATTCTTTTCGATTTTACTTGATTCGAATCTTATCAATTCGATTCGGTACTGTTCGATTCGATTCTATTCAATTCAATTCGATTGGAATCGATTCTTTTCGATTCAATTCGATTCGATTCGATACGATTCTTTTCGATTGTATTCGATTCGATTCTTTTCGGTTCTCTTCGATTCGATTCTTTTCGATTCAATTCGATATGATTCGATTCTTTTCGATTCCATTCGATTCTTTTCTATTCGATTCGATTCGATTATTTTCGATTCAATTCGGTTTGATTCGATTATTTTCAACTCAATTCGATCGACTCGGTTCAATTATTTTCGATTCGATTCGATTCGATTATTTTCGATTCGATAAGATTACTTTCGATTCGATTATTTTCGATTCGATTTCATTATTTTCAATTCAATTCATTTCGATGTTTTTCGATTCGATTCAATGCGAATCAACTATTTTCTATTAGATTCGCTTCAATTATTTTCTTTTTTTTTCTAAATTTTTTATTTATTTATGATAGTCACAGAGAGAGAGAGAGAGGCAGAGATAGGCAGAGGGAGAAGCAAGCTCCAAGCACCGGGAGCCCTATGTGGGATTTGATCCCGGGTCTCCAGGATCGCGCCCTGGGCCAAAGGCAGGCACTAAACCGCTGCCCCTCCCAGGAATCCCCGCTTCAATTATTTTCGATTTGATTTGATTCGGTTATTTTCAATTCGATTCCATTTGATTATTTTCATTTCGGTTCGGTACGATTCGATTCTATTATTTTCGATTCGATTCGTTTCGTATCCATTCGAATCGTTTTGATTCCTTTCGGTTTTCGATTTGAATCGATTCTTTTCTTTTCGATTCGATTCTTTTCTATTCGGTTTGATTTTTTTGATTTGAATCGACTCGATTCTTTTTGATTCAAGTATATAAGATTCGATCCGATTCTTTTCGATTCAAATCGATACGATTCTTTTCGATTTGATTCGATTCGTTTTGATTCGACTCGATTCTTTTCGATTCAATTCTTTTCGATTCAATGAAATACGGTTCTATTCTTTTCGATTCGATTTGATTTGATTCTTTTTGATTCCATACGATTCGATTTGATTCTTTTCGATTTGATTCGATTCAACTCGATACTTTTCAAATCGATCATTTCGATCGATTCGATTCGATTCTTTTCATTTCGATTCGATTCTTTTCGATTTGATTCAATTCTTTTCAATTCGATTCGATTCGATTCTTTTCGTTTCGATTTGATTCTCTTCTATTTTATTTGATTCGATTCATTTCAATTAGATTCGATACTGTTCGATTCGATTCTTTTCGATTCAGGTCGATTGGAATCGATTCGATTCTTTCGGTTCTATTCGATTCGATTCGATACGATTCTCTTCGATTCGATTCTTTTCGGTCTGTTCGATTCGATTCTTTTCGATTCAGTTCGATTCGATTCTTTTGGACTCGATTCGATTCTTTGCGCTTTGATATGATTCGATTCGTTTCGACTTTTTTCGATTCGTGTCGATTCGAATCTATTCGATTCTTTTCTATTCAATTCGATTCGATTGATTCTTTTCGATTCGATTCCATTCGATTCTATTCTTTTCGATTCTTTTCGATTCGATACGATTCGATTCGATTCTTTTTGATTCGATTTTTTCGATTCGATTCTTTTCAATTTGATTCGATTCTTTTCAATTTGATTCTTTTCGATTCGATTCGATTCGCCTCTTGTCGTTTCGATTCGATTCTTTTTGATTCGATTCGATTCGATTCTTTTTGTTTCGATTATATTCTCTTCGATTCGATTCTTTTCGATTCGATTCGCTTCTTTTCGATTCGATTCTTCTCGAATCGATTCAATTCAATTCGATTCTTTTCGATTCGATTCTTTTCGATTTGATTCGATTCGATCATTTGGATTCCACTTGTTACATTTCGATTCGAATCTTTTCGATTCGATTCGATTCAATTCTTTTGGATTTCATTGGATTGATTTAGATAATTTTTGATTCGATTCGATTCTTTTACCCTAGCTTCGATGTGATTCTACTCGATTCAATTCATTTCGATTCTTCTTGATTCAATTCTTTTCGATTCTTTTTGATTCGGTTTGATTCTTTTCGATTCCATTCGATTCTTTTCGATTCGATTTAATTGTTTTTGAATCCATTTGATTCGATTCGATTATTTTCGATTCGACTCGATTGGATTCGATTCGGTTCGATTATCGATTCGATTCAATTCCAATTATTTTTGATTCGACTCGATTTGATTATTTTTTATTCAATTCGATTCAATTATTTTCGATTCGATGCAATTCGATTCGATTCTTCTCATTTCAATTCAATTCGATTCTTTCGAATTCGATTCGATTCGATTCTTTGTGTTTCGATTCGATTCTTTTCGATTTGAGTCAATTCTTTTCAATTCGATTTGATATTCTTCGATTCGATTCTTTTCGATTCGATTCTTTTCTATTCGATTCGTTTCGTTTCGATTCTTCGATTCGATTCGATTCGATTCTTTTCGATTCAATACGATTCGATCGATTCTTTTCAATGCGAATCAATTCGATTCCATTCTTTTTGATTCGATTCGATTCGATTCGATTATTTTTATTTATTTTTTTTTATTTTTATTTATTTATGATAGTCACAGAGAGAAAGAGAGAGAGGGGCAGAGACATAGGCAGTGGGAGAAGCAGGCTCCATGCACCGGGAGCCCGACATGGGATTCGATCCCGGGTCTCCAGGATCGCGCCCTGGGCCAAAGGCAGGCGGTAAACCGCTGCACCACCCAGGGATCCCGATTCGATTCTTTTAGATTTGATTTGATACGATTCTTTTCAATTCGATTTGATTCGATTCGATTCGTTTCGATTCTCTTTGATGTTTTTTGATTCGATCTTTTCAACCGATTTAATTCGATTCGATTCATTTCGATTCGAATGTTTCGATTCTATTCTTTTTAATTCGATTCTTTTCGATTCGATTCGATTCGATTTTTTTCTTTTCGCTTCTTTTCGATTCGATTCGATTCGCCTCTTTTCGTTTCGATTCTATTGTTTTGGATTCGATTTGATTCCTTTCGTTTCGATTAGATTCTCTTCGATTCGATTCTTTTCGATTCAGTTCTTTTCGATTCGGTTCGATTTGATTCTTCTCCATTCGATTCGATTCGATTCGATAAGATTCTTTTCGTTCGATTCAATTCTGTTCGATTCGATTCGATTCGATTCGATTCGATTATTTTCAGTTCGATTCTTTTCGTTTCGATTCGATTCTGCTCGATTCTTTTCGATTTGATTCGATTCGATCATTTGGATTCAATTTGTTACATTTCGATTCGATTCTTTTCTATTCAGGTCGATTCGATTCTTTTTGATTCAGTTCGATTCAATTCTTTTCAACTCAATTCGATTCGGTTCGATTCTTTTCGATTCGATATGATTCGATTCGATTCAACTCAACTCGATTCTTTTCGATTCGATTTTTTCGATTCGATTCCTTTCAATTCGATTCGATTGGATTCTTTTCGTTTCAATTAGATTCTTTTCGATTTTACTTGATTCGAATCTTATCAATTCGATTCGGTACTGTTCGATTCGATTCTATTCAATTCAATTCGATTGGAATCGATTCTTTTCGATTCAATTCGATTCGATTCGATACGATTCTTTTCGATTGTATTCGATTCGATTCTTTTCGGTTCTCTTCGATTCGATTCTTTTCGATTCAATTCGATATGATTCGATTCTTTTCGATTCCATTCGATTCTTTTCTATTCGATTCGATTCGATTATTTTCGATTCAATTCGGTTTGATTCGATTATTTTCAACTCAATTCGATCGACTCGGTTCAATTATTTTCGATTCGATTCGATTCGATTATTTTCGATTCGATAAGATTACTTTCGATTCGATTATTTTCGATTCGATTTCATTATTTTCAATTCAATTCATTTCGATGTTTTTCGATTCGATTCAATGCGAATCAACTATTTTCTATTAGATTCGCTTCAATTATTTTCTTTTTTTTCTAAATTTTTTATTTATTTATGATAGTCACAGAGAGAGAGAGAGAGGCAGAGATAGGCAGAGGGAGAAGCAAGCTCCAAGCACCGGGAGCCCTATGTGGGATTTGATCCCGGGTCTCCAGGATCGCGCCCTGGGCCAAAGGCAGGCACTAAACCGCTGCCCCTCCCAGGAATCCCCGCTTCAATTATTTTCGATTTGATTTGATTCGGTTATTTTCAATTCGATTCCATTTGATTATTTTCATTTCGGTTCGGTACGATTCGATTCTATTATTTTCGATTCGATTCGTTTCGTATCCATTCGAATCGTTTTGATTCCTTTCGGTTTTCGATTTGAATCGATTCTTTTCTTTTCGATTCGATTCTTTTCTATTCGGTTTGATTTTTTTGATTTGAATCGACTCGATTCTTTTTGATTCAAGTATATAAGATTCGATCCGATTCTTTTCGATTCAAATCGATACGATTCTTTTCGATTTGATTCGATTCGTTTTGATTCGACTCGATTCTTTTCGATTCAATTCTTTTCGATTCAATGAAATACGGTTCTATTCTTTTCGATTCGATTTGATTTGATTCTTTTTGATTCCATACGATTCGATTTGATTCTTTTCGATTTGATTCGATTCAACTCGATACTTTTCAAATCGATCATTTCGATCGATTCGATTCGATTCTTTTCATTTCGATTCGATTCTTTTCGATTTGATTCAATTCTTTTCAATTCGATTCGATTCGATTCTTTTCGTTTCGATTTGATTCTCTTCTATTTTATTTGATTCGATTCATTTCAATTAGATTCGATACTGTTCGATTCGATTCTTTTCGATTCAGGTCGATTGGAATCGATTCGATTCTTTCGGTTCTATTCGATTCGATTCGATACGATTCTCTTCGATTCGATTCTTTTCGGTCTGTTCGATTCGATTCTTTTCGATTCAGTTCGATTCGATTCTTTTGGACTCGATTCGATTCTTTGCGCTTTGATATGATTCGATTCGTTTCGACTTTTTTCGATTCGTGTCGATTCGAATCTATTCGATTCTTTTCTATTCAATTCGATTCGATTGATTCTTTTCGATTCGATTCCATTCGATTCTATTCTTTTCGATTCTTTTCGATTCGATACGATTCGATTCGATTCTTTTTGATTCGATTTTTTCGATTCGATTCTTTTCAATTTGATTCGATTCTTTTCAATTTGATTCTTTTCGATTCGATTCGATTCGCCTCTTGTCGTTTCGATTCGATTCTTTTTGATTCGATTCGATTCGATTCTTTTTGTTTCGATTATATTCTCTTCGATTCGATTCTTTTCGATTCGATTCGCTTCTTTTCGATTCGATTCTTCTCGAATCGATTCAATTCAATTCGATTCTTTTCGATTCGATTCTTTTCGATTTGATTCGATTCGATCATTTGGATTCCACTTGTTACATTTCGATTCGAATCTTTTCGATTCGATTCGATTCAATTCTTTTGGATTTCATTGGATTGATTTAGATAATTTTTGATTCGATTCGATTCTTTTACCCTAGCTTCGATGTGATTCTACTCGATTCAATTCATTTCGATTCTTCTTGATTCAATTCTTTTCGATTCTTTTTGATTCGGTTTGATTCTTTTCGATTCCATTCGATTCTTTTCGATTCGATTTAATTGTTTTTGAATCCATTTGATTCGATTCGATTATTTTCGATTCGACTCGATTGGATTCGATTCGGTTCGATTATCGATTCGATTCAATTCCAATTATTTTTGATTCGACTCGATTTGATTATTTTTTATTCAATTCGATTCAATTATTTTCGATTCGATGCAATTCGATTCGATTCTTCTCATTTCAATTCAATTCGATTCTTTCGAATTCGATTCGATTCGATTCTTTGTGTTTCGATTCGATTCTTTTCGATTTGAGTCAATTCTTTTCAATTCGATTTGATATTCTTCGATTCGATTCTTTTCGATTCGATTCTTTTCGATTCGATTCGTTTCGTTTCGATTCTTCGATTCGATTCGATTCGATTCTTTTCGATTCAATACGATTCGATCGATTCTTTTCAATGCGAATCAATTCGATTCCATTCTTTTTGATTCGATTCGATTCGATTCGATTATTTTTATTTATTTTTTTTATTTTTATTTATTTATGATAGTCACAGAGAGAAAGAGAGAGAGGGGCAGAGACATAGGCAGTGGGAGAAGCAGGCTCCATGCACCGGGAGCCCGACATGGGATTCGATCCCGGGTCTCCAGGATCGCGCCCTGGGCCAAAGGCAGGCGGTAAACCGCTGCACCACCCAGGGATCCCGATTCGATTCTTTTAGATTTGATTTGATACGATTCTTTTCAATTCGATTTGATTCGATTCGATTCGTTTCGATTCTCTTTGATGTTTTTTGATTCGATCTTTTCAACCGATTTAATTCGATTCGATTCATTTCGATTCGAATGTTTCGATTCTATTCTTTTTAATTCGATTCTTTTCGATTCGATTCGATTCGATTTTTTTCTTTTCGCTTCTTTTCGATTCGATTCGATTCGCCTCTTTTCGTTTCGATTCTATTGTTTTGGATTCGATTTGATTCCTTTCGTTTCGATTAGATTCTCTTCGATTCGATTCTTTTCGATTCAGTTCTTTTCGATTCGGTTCGATTTGATTCTTCTCCATTCGATTCGATTCGATTCGATAAGATTCTTTTCGTTCGATTCAATTCTGTTCGATTCGATTCGATTCGATTCGATTCGATTATTTTCAGTTCGATTCTTTTCGTTTCGATTCGATTCTGCTCGATTCTTTTCGATTTGATTCGATTCGATCATTTGGATTCAATTTGTTACATTTCGATTCGATTCTTTTCTATTCAGGTCGATTCGGATTCTTTTTGATTCAGTTCGATTCAATTCTTTTCAACTCAATTCGATTCGGTTCGATTCTTTTCGATTCGATATGATTCGATTCGATTCAACTCAACTCGATTCTTTTCGATTCGATTTTTTCGATTCGATTCCTTTCAATTCGATTCGATTGGATTCTTTTCGTTTCAATTAGATTCTTTTCGATTTTACTTGATTCGAATCTTATCAATTCGATTCGGTACTGTTCGATTCGATTCTATTCAATTCAATTCGATTGGAATCGATTCTTTTCGATTCAATTCGATTCGATTCGATACGATTCTTTTCGATTGTATTCGATTCGATTCTTTTCGGTTCTCTTCGATTCGATTCTTTTCGATTCAATTCGATATGATTCGATTCTTTTCGATTCCATTCGATTCTTTTCTATTCGATTCGATTCGATTATTTTCGATTCAATTCGGTTTGATTCGATTATTTTCAACTCAATTCGATCGACTCGGTTCAATTATTTTCGATTCGATTCGATTCGATTATTTTCGATTCGATAAGATTACTTTCGATTCGATTATTTTCGATTCGATTTCATTATTTTCAATTCAATTCATTTCGATGTTTTTCGATTCGATTCAATGCGAATCAACTATTTTCTATTAGATTCGCTTCAATTATTTTCTTTTTTTTTCTAAATTTTTTATTTATTTATGATAGTCACAGAGAGAGAGAGAGAGGCAGAGATAGGCAGAGGGAGAAGCAAGCTCCAAGCACCGGGAGCCCTATGTGGGATTTGATCCCGGGTCTCCAGGATCGCGCCCTGGGCCAAAGGCAGGCACTAAACCGCTGCCCCTCCCAGGAATCCCCGCTTCAATTATTTTCGATTTGATTTGATTCGGTTATTTTCAATTCGATTCCATTTGATTATTTTCATTTCGGTTCGGTACGATTCGATTCTATTATTTTCGATTCGATTCGTTTCGTATCCATTCGAATCGTTTTGATTCCTTTCGGTTTTCGATTTGAATCGATTCTTTTCTTTTCGATTCGATTCTTTTCTATTCGGTTTGATTTTTTTGATTTGAATCGACTCGATTCTTTTTGATTCAAGTATATAAGATTCGATCCGATTCTTTTCGATTCAAATCGATACGATTCTTTTCGATTTGATTCGATTCGTTTTGATTCGACTCGATTCTTTTCGATTCAATTCTTTTCGATTCAATGAAATACGGTTCTATTCTTTTCGATTCGATTTGATTTGATTCTTTTTGATTCCATACGATTCGATTTGATTCTTTTCGATTTGATTCGATTCAACTCGATACTTTTCAAATCGATCATTTCGATCGATTCGATTCGATTCTTTTCATTTCGATTCGATTCTTTTCGATTTGATTCAATTCTTTTCAATTCGATTCGATTCGATTCTTTTCGTTTCGATTTGATTCTCTTCTATTTTATTTGATTCGATTCATTTCAATTAGATTCGATACTGTTCGATTCGATTCTTTTCGATTCAGGTCGATTGGAATCGATTCGATTCTTTCGGTTCTATTCGATTCGATTCGATACGATTCTCTTCGATTCGATTCTTTTCGGTCTGTTCGATTCGATTCTTTTCGATTCAGTTCGATTCGATTCTTTTGGACTCGATTCGATTCTTTGCGCTTTGATATGATTCGATTCGTTTCGACTTTTTTCGATTCGTGTCGATTCGAATCTATTCGATTCTTTTCTATTCAATTCGATTCGATTGATTCTTTTCGATTCGATTCCATTCGATTCTATTCTTTTCAATTCGATTCGATTCTTTTCGATTCGATTCGATTCTTTTTGATTCGATTTTTTCGATTCGATTCTTTTCAATTTGATTCGATTCTTTTCAATTTGATTCTTTTCGATTCGATTCGATTCGCCTCTTGTCGTTTCGATTCGATTCTTTTTGATTCGATTCGATTCGATTCTTTTTGTTTCGATTATATTCTCTTCGATTCGATTCTTTTCGATTCGATTCGCTTCTTTTCGATTCGATTCTTCTCGAATCGATTCAATTCAATTCGATTCTTTTCGATTCGATTCTTTTCGATTTGATTCGATTCGATCATTTGGATTCCACTTGTTACATTTCGATTCGAATCTTTTCGATTCGATTCGATTCAATTCTTTTGGATTTCATTGGATTGATTTAGATAATTTTTGATTCGATTCGATTTTTTACCCTAGCTTCGATGTGATTCTACTCGATTCAATTCATTTCGATTCTTCTTGATTCAATTCTTTTCGATTCTTTTTGATTCGGTTTGATTCTTTTCGATTCCATTCGATTCTTTTCGATTCGATTTAATTGTTTTTGAATCCATTTGATTCGATTCGATTATTTTCGATTCGACTCGATTGGATTCGATTCGGTTCGATTATCGATTCGATTCAATTCCAATTATTTTTGATTCGACTCGATTTGATTATTTTTTATTCAATTCGATTCAATTATTTTCGATTCGATGCAATTCGATTCGATTCTTCTCATTTCAATTCAATTCGATTCTTTCGAATTCGATTCGATTCGATTCTTTGTGTTTCGATTCGATTCTTTTCGATTTGAGTCAATTCTTTTCAATTCGATTTGATATTCTTCGATTCGATTCTTTTCGATTCGATTCTTTTCGATTCGATTCGTTTCGATTCGATTCTTCGATTCGATTCGATTCGATTCTTTTCGATTCAATACGATTCGATCGATTCTTTTCAATGCGAATCAATTCGATTCCATTCTTTTTGATTCGATTCGATTCGATTCGATTATTTTTATTTATTTTTTTTTATTTTTACTTATTTATGATAGTCACAGAGAGAAAGAGAGAGAGGGGCAGAGACATAGGCAGTGGGAGAAGCAGGCTCCATGCACCGGGAGCCCGACATGGGATTCGATCCCGGGTCTCCAGGATCGCGCCCTGGGCCAAAGGCAGGCGGTAAACCGCTGCACCACCCAGGGATCCCGATTCGATTCTTTTAGATTTGATTTGATACGATTCTTTTCAATTCGATTTGATTCGATTCGTTTCGATTCTCTTTGATGTTTTTGATTCGATCTTTTCAACCGATTTAATTCGATTCGATTCATTTCGATTCGAATGTTTCGATTCTATTCTTTTTAATTCGATTCTTTTCGATTCGATTCGATTCGATTTTTTTCTTTTCGCTTCTTTTCGATTCGATTCGATTCGCCTCTTTTCGTTTCGATTCTATTGTTTTGGATTCGATTTGATTCCTTTCGTTTCGATTAGATTCTCTTCGATTCGATTCTTTTCGATTCAGTTCTTTTCGATTCGGTTCGATTTGATTCTTCTCCATTCGATTCGATTCGATTCGATAAGATTCTTTTCGTTCGATTCAATTCTGTTCGATTCTATTCGATTCGATTCGATTCGATTATTTTCAGTTCGATTCTTTTCGTTTCGATTCGATTCTGCTCGATTCTTTTCGATTTGATTCGATTCGATCATTTGGATTCAATTTGTTACATTTCGATTCGATTCTTTTCTATTCAGTTCGATTCGATTCTTTTTGATTCAGTTCGATTCGATTCTTTTCAATTCGATTCGATTCTTTTCGATTTGATTCAATTCTTTTCAATTCGATTCGATTCGATTCTTTTCGTTTCGATTTTTTCAATTCGATTCCTTTCAATTCGATTCGATTGGATTCTTTTCGTTTCAATTAGATTCTTTTCGATTTTATTTGATTCGAATCTTATCAATTCGATTCGGTACTGTTCGATTCGATTCTTTTCGATTCAGTTCGATTCGATTCTTTTTGATTCGATTCGATTCTTTTCGCTTTGATATGATTCGATTCGTTTCGACTTTTTTCGATTCGTGTCGATTTGAATCTATTCGATTCTTTTCTATTCAATTCGATTCGATTGATTCTTTTCGATTCGATTCCATTCGATTCTATTCTTTTCAATTCGATTCGATTCTTTTCGATTCGATTCGATTCTTTTTGATTCGATTTTTTCGATTCGATTCTTTTCAATTTGATTCGATTCTTTTCAATTTGATTCTTTTCGATTCGATTCGATTCGCCTCTTGTCGTTTCGATTCGATTCTTTTTGATTCGATTCGATTCGATTCTTTTTGTTTCGATTATATTCTCTTCGATTCGATTCTTTTCGATTCGATTCGATTCTTTTCGATTCGATTCTTCTCGAATCGATTCAATTCAATTCGATTCTTTTCGATTCGATTCTTTTCGATTTGATTCGATTCGATCATTTGGATTCCACTTGTTACATTTCGATTCGAATCTTTTCGATTCGATTCGATTCAATTCTTTTGGATTTCATTGGATTGATTTAGATAATTTTTGATTCGATTCGATTTTTTACCCTAGCTTCGATGTGATTCTACTCGATTCAATTCATTTCGATTCTTCTTGATTCAATTCTTTTCGATTCTTTTTGATTCGGTTTGATTCTTTTCGATTCCATTCGATTCTTTTCGATTCGATTTAATTGTTTTTGAATCCATTTGATTCGATTCGATTATTTTCGATTCGACTCGATTGGATTCGATTCGGTTCGATTATCGATTCGATTCAATTCCAATTATTTTTGATTCGACTCGATTTGATTATTTTTTATTCAATTCGATTCAATTATTTTCGATTCGATGCAATTCGATTCGATTCTTCTCATTTCAATTCAATTCGATTCTTTCGAATTCGATTCGATTCGATTCTTTGTGTTTCGATTCGATTCTTTTCGATTTGAGTCAATTCTTTTCAATTCGATTTGATATTCTTCGATTCGATTCTTTTCGATTCGATTCTTTTCGATTCGATTCGTTTCGATTCGATTCTTCGATTCGATTCGATTCGATTCTTTTCGATTCAATACGATTCGATCGATTCTTTTCAATGCGAATCAATTCGATTCCATTCTTTTTGATTCGATTCGATTCGATTCGATTATTTTTATTTATTTTTTTTATTTTTACTTATTTATGATAGTCACAGAGAGAAAGAGAGAGAGGGGCAGAGACATAGGCAGTGGGAGAAGCAGGCTCCATGCACCGGGAGCCCGACATGGGATTCGATCCCGGGTCTCCAGGATCGCGCCCTGGGCCAAAGGCAGGCGGTAAACCGCTGCACCACCCAGGGATCCCGATTCGATTCTTTTAGATTTGATTTGATACGATTCTTTTCAATTCGATTTGATTCGATTCGATTCGTTTCGATTCTCTTTGATGTTCTTTGATTCGATCTTTTCAACCGATTTAATTCGATTCGATTCATTTCGATTCGAATGTTTCGATTCTATTCTTTTTAATTCGATTCTTTTCGATTCGATTCGATTCGATTTTTTTCTTTTCGCTTCTTTTCGATTCGATTCGATTCGCCTCTTTTCGTTTCGATTCTATTGTTTTGGATTCGATTTGATTCCTTTCGTTTCGATTAGATTCTCTTCGATTCGATTCTTTTCGATTCAGTTCTTTTCGATTCGGTTCGATTTGATTCTTCTCCATTCGATTCGATTCGATTCGATAAGATTCTTTTCGTTCGATTCAATTCTGTTCGATTCGATTCGATTCGATTCGATTATTTTCAGTTCGATTCTTTTCGTTTCGATTCGATTCTGCTCGATTCTTTTCGATTTGATTCGATTCGATCATTTGGATTCAATTTGTTACATTTCGATTCGATTCTTTTCTATTCAGGTCGATTCGATTCTTTTTGATTCAGTTCGATTCAATTCTTTTCAACTCAATTCGATTCGGTTCGATTCTTTTCGATTCGATATGATTCGATTCGATTCAACTCAACTCGATTCTTTTCGATTCGATTTTTTCGATTCGATTCCTTTCAATTCGATTCGATTGGATTCTTTTCGTTTCAATTAGATTCTTTTCGATTTTACTTGATTCGAATCTTATCAATTCGATTCGGTACTGTTCGATTCGATTCTATTCAATTCAATTCGATTGGAATCGATTCTTTTCGATTCAATTCGATTCGATTCGATACGATTCTTTTCGATTGTATTCGATTCGATTCTTTTCGGTTCTCTTCGATTCGATTCTTTTCGATTCAATTCGATATGATTCGATTCTTTTCGATTCCATTCGATTCTTTTCTATTCGATTCGATTCGATTATTTTCGATTCAATTCGGTTTGATTCGATTATTTTCAACTCAATTCGATCGACTCGGTTCAATTATTTTCGATTCGATTCGATTCGATTATTTTCGATTCGATAAGATTACTTTCGATTCGATTATTTTCGATTCGATTTCATTATTTTCAATTCAATTCATTTCGATGTTTTTCGATTCGATTCAATGCGAATCAACTATTTTCTATTAGATTCGCTTCAATTATTTTCTTTTTTTTTCTAAATTTTTTATTTATTTATGATAGTCACAGAGAGAGAGAGAGAGGCAGAGATAGGCAGAGGGAGAAGCAAGCTCCAAGCACCGGGAGCCCTATGTGGGATTTGATCCCGGGTCTCCAGGATCGCGCCCTGGGCCAAAGGCAGGCACTAAACCGCTGCCCCTCCCAGGAATCCCCGCTTCAATTATTTTCGATTTGATTTGATTCGGTTATTTTCAATTCGATTCCATTTGATTATTTTCATTTCGGTTCGGTACGATTCGATTCTATTATTTTCGATTCGATTCGTTTCGTATCCATTCGAATCGTTTTGATTCCTTTCGGTTTTCGATTTGAATCGATTCTTTTCTTTTCGATTCGATTCTTTTCTATTCGGTTTGATTTTTTTGATTTGAATCGACTCGATTCTTTTTGATTCAAGTATATAAGATTCGATCCGATTCTTTTCGATTCAAATCGATACGATTCTTTTCGATTTGATTCGATTCGTTTTGATTCGACTCGATTCTTTTCGATTCAATTCTTTTCGATTCAATGAAATACGGTTCTATTCTTTTCGATTCGATTTGATTTGATTCTTTTTGATTCCATACGATTCGATTTGATTCTTTTCGATTTGATTCGATTCAACTCGATACTTTTCAAATCGATCATTTCGATCGATTCGATTCGATTCTTTTCATTTCGATTCGATTCTTTTCGATTTGATTCAATTCTTTTCAATTCGATTCGATTCGATTCTTTTCGTTTCGATTTGATTCTCTTCTATTTTATTTGATTCGATTCATTTCAATTAGATTCGATACTGTTCGATTCGATTCTTTTCGATTCAGGTCGATTGGAATCGATTCGATTCTTTCGGTTCTATTCGATTCGATTCGATACGATTCTCTTCGATTCGATTCTTTTCGGTCTGTTCGATTCGATTCTTTTCGATTCAGTTCGATTCGATTCTTTTGGACTCGATTCGATTCTTTGCGCTTTGATATGATTCGATTCGTTTCGACTTTTTTCGATTCGTGTCGATTCGAATCTATTCGATTCTTTTCTATTCAATTCGATTCGATTGATTCTTTTCGATTCGATTCCATTCGATTCTATTCTTTTCGATTCTTTTCGATTCGATACGATTCGATTCGATTCTTTTTGATTCGATTTTTTCGATTCGATTCTTTTCAATTTGATTCGATTCTTTTCAATTTGATTCTTTTCGATTCGATTCGATTCGCCTCTTGTCGTTTCGATTCGATTCTTTTTGATTCGATTCGATTCGATTCTTTTTGTTTCGATTATATTCTCTTCGATTCGATTCTTTTCGATTCGATTCGATTTGATACGATTCGCTTCTTTTCGATTCGATTCTTCTCGAATCGATTCAATTCAATTCGATTCTTTTCGATTCGATTCTTTTCGATTTGATTCGATTCGATCATTTGGATTCCACTTGTTACATTTCGATTCGAATCTTTTCGATTCGATTCGATTCAATTCTTTTGGATTTCATTGGATTGAGTTAGATAATTTTTGATTCGATTCGATTCTTTTACCCTAGCTTCGATGTGATTCTACTCGATTCAATTCATTTCGATTCTTCTTGATTCAATTCTTTTCGATTCTTTTTGATTCGGTTTGATTCTTTTCGATTCCATTCGATTCTTTTCGATTCGATTTAATTGTTTTTGAATCCATTTGATTCGATTCGATTATTTTCGATTCGACTCGATTGGATTCGATTCGGTTCGATTATCGATTCGATTCAATTCCAATTATTTTTGATTCGACTCGATTTGATTATTTTTTATTCAATTCGATTCAATTATTTTCGATTCGATGCAATTCGATTCGATTCTTCTCATTTCAATTCAATTCGATTCTTTCGAATTCGATTCGATTCGATTCTTTGTGTTTCGATTCGATCCTTTTCGATTTGAGTCAATTCTTTTCAATTCGATTTGATATTCTTCGATTCAATTCTTTTCGATTCGATTCGATTCGATTCTTTTCGATTCGATTCGATTCCATTCGATTCGATTCTTTTCGATTCAATACGATTCGATCGATTCTTTTCGATGCGAATCAATTCGATTCCATTCTTTTTGATTCGATTCGATTCGATTCTTTTAGATTTGATTTGATACGATTCTTTTCAATTCGATTTGATTCAATTCGATTCGTTTCGATTCGTTTCGATTCTCTTTGATGTTTTTTGATTCGATCTTTTCAACCGATTTAATTCGATTCGATTCATTTCGATTTGATTCGATTCGAATTTTTCGATTCTATTCTTTTCAATTCGATTCTTTTCGATTCGATTCGATTCGATTTTTTTCTATTCGCTTCTTTTCGATTCGATTCGATTCGCCTCTTTTCGTTTCGATTCTATTCTTTTGGATTCGATTTGATTCTTTTCGTTTCGATTAGATTCTCTTCGATTCGATTCTTTTCGATTCAGTTCTTTTCGATTCGGTTCGATTTGATTCTTCTCCATTCGATTCGATTCGATTCTTTTCGATTCGATTCGATAAGATTCTTTTCGTTCGATTCAATTCTATTCGATTCTATTCTATTCGATTCGATTCGATTATTTTCAGTTCGATTCTTTTCGTTTCGATTCGATTCTGCTCGATTCTTTTCGATTTGATTCGATTCGATCATTTGGATTCAATTTGTTACATTTCGATTCGATTCTTTTCTATTCAGTTCGATTCGATTCTTTTGATTCAGTTCGATTCGATTCTTTTCAATTCGATTCGATTCTTTTCGATTTGATTCAATTCTTTTCAATTCGATTCGATTCGATTCTTTTCGTTTCGATTTTTTCAATTCGATTCCTTTCAATTCGATTCGATTGGATTCTTTTCGTTTCAATTAGATTCTTTTCGATTTTATTTGATTCGAATCTTATCAATTCGATTCGGTACTGTTCGATTCGATTCTTTTCGATTCAGTTCGATTCGATTCTTTTTGATTCGATTCGATTCTTTTCGCTTTGATATGATTCGATTCGTTTCGACTTTTTTCGATTCGTGTCGATTCGAATCTATTCGATTCTTTTCTATTCAATTCGATTCGATTGATTCTTTTCGATTCGATTCCATTCGATTCTATTCTTTTCAATTCGATTCGATTCTTTTCGATTCGATTCGATTCTTTTTGATTCGATTTTTTCGATTCGATTCTTTTCAATTTGATTCGATTCTTTTCAATTTGATTCTTTTCGATTCGATTCGATTCGCCTCTTGTCGTTTCGATTCGATTCTTTTTGATTCGATTCGATTCGATTCTTTTTGTTTCGATTATATTCTCTTCGATTCGATTCTTTTCGATTCGATTCGATTCTTTTCGATTCGATTCTTCTCGAATCGATTCAATTCAATTCGATTCTTTTCGATTCGATTCTTTTCGATTTGATTCGATTCGATCATTTGGATTCCACTTGTTACATTTCGATTCGAATCTTTTCGATTCGATTCGATTCAATTCTTTTGGATTTCATTGGATTGATTTAGATAATTTTTGATTCGATTCGATTTTTTACCCTAGCTTCGATGTGATTCTACTCGATTCAATTCATTTCGATTCTTCTTGATTCAATTCTTTTCGATTCTTTTTGATTCGGTTTGATTCTTTTCGATTCCATTCGATTCTTTTCGATTCGATTTAATTGTTTTTGAATCCATTTGATTCGATTCGATTATTTTCGATTCGACTCGATTGGATTCGATTCGGTTCGATTATCGATTCGATTCAATTCCAATTATTTTTGATTCGACTCGATTTGATTATTTTTTATTCAATTCGATTCAATTATTTTCGATTCGATGCAATTCGATTCGATTCTTCTCATTTCAATTCAATTCGATTCTTTCGAATTCGATTCGATTCGATTCTTTGTGTTTCGATTCGATTCTTTTCGATTTGAGTCAATTCTTTTCAATTCGATTTGATATTCTTCGATTCGATTCTTTTCGATTCGATTCTTTTCGATTCGATTCGTTTCGATTCGATTCTTCGATTCGATTCGATTCGATTCTTTTCGATTCAATACGATTCGATCGATTCTTTTCAATGCGAATCAATTCGATTCCATTCTTTTTGATTCGATTCGATTCGATTCGATTATTTTTATTTATTTTTTTTTATTTTTATTATTTATGATAGTCACAGAGAGAAAGAGAGAGAGGGGCAGAGACATAGGCAGTGGGAGAAGCAGGCTCCATGCACCGGGAGCCCGACATGGGATTCGATCCCGGGTCTCCAGGATCGCGCCCTGGGCCAAAGGCAGGCGGTAAACCGCTGCACCACCCAGGGATCCCGATTCGATTCTTTTAGATTTGATTTGATACGATTCTTTTCAATTCGATTTGATTCGATTCGATTCGTTTCGATTCTCTTTGATGTTTTTTGATTCGATCTTTTCAACCGATTTAATTCGATTCGATTCATTTCGATTCGAATGTTTCGATTCTATTCTTTTTAATTCGATTCTTTTCGATTCGATTCGATTCGATTTTTTTCTTTTCGCTTCTTTTCGATTCGATTCGATTCGCCTCTTTTCGTTTCGATTCTATTGTTTTGGATTCGATTTGATTCCTTTCGTTTCGATTAGATTCTCTTCGATTCGATTCTTTTCGATTCAGTTCTTTTCGATTCGGTTCGATTTGATTCTTCTCCATTCGATTCGATTCGATTCGATAAGATTCTTTTCGTTCGATTCAATTCTGTTCGATTCTATTCGATTCGATTCGATTCGATTATTTTCAGTTCGATTCTTTTCGTTTCGATTCGATTCTGCTCGATTCTTTTCGATTTGATTCGATTCGATCATTTGGATTCAATTTGTTACATTTCGATTCGATTCTTTTCTATTCAGGTCGATTCGATTCTTTTTGATTCAGTTCGATTCAATTCTTTTCAACTCAATTCGATTCGGTTCGATTCTTTTCGATTCGATATGATTCGATTCGATTCAACTCAACTCGATTCTTTTCGATTCGATTTTTTCGATTCGATTCCTTTCAATTCGATTCGATTGGATTCTTTTCGTTTCAATTAGATTCTTTTCGATTTTACTTGATTCGAATCTTATCAATTCGATTCGGTACTGTTCGATTCGATTCTATTCAATTCAATTCGATTGGAATCGATTCTTTTCGATTCAATTCGATTCGATTCGATACGATTCTTTTCGATTGTATTCGATTCGATTCTTTTCGGTTCTCTTCGATTCGATTCTTTTCGATTCAATTCGATATGATTCGATTCTTTTCGATTCCATTCGATTCTTTTCTATTCGATTCGATTCGATTATTTTCGATTCAATTCGGTTTGATTCGATTATTTTCAACTCAATTCGATCGACTCGGTTCAATTATTTTCGATTCGATTCGATTCGATTATTTTCGATTCGATAAGATTACTTTCGATTCGATTATTTTCGATTCGATTTCATTATTTTCAATTCAATTCATTTCGATGTTTTTCGATTCGATTCAATGCGAATCAACTATTTTCTATTAGATTCGCTTCAATTATTTTCTTTTTTTTTCTAAATTTTTTATTTATTTATGATAGTCACAGAGAGAGAGAGAGAGGCAGAGATAGGCAGAGGGAGAAGCAAGCTCCAAGCACCGGGAGCCCTATGTGGGATTTGATCCCGGGTCTCCAGGATCGCGCCCTGGGCCAAAGGCAGGCACTAAACCGCTGCCCCTCCCAGGAATCCCCGCTTCAATTATTTTCGATTTGATTTGATTCGGTTATTTTCAATTCGATTCCATTTGATTATTTTCATTTCGGTTCGGTACGATTCGATTCTATTATTTTCGATTCGATTCGTTTCGTATCCATTCGAATCGTTTTGATTCCTTTCGGTTTTCGATTTGAATCGATTCTTTTCTTTTCGATTCGATTCTTTTCTATTCGGTTTGATTTTTTTGATTTGAATCGACTCGATTCTTTTTGATTCAAGTATATAAGATTCGATCCGATTCTTTTCGATTCAAATCGATACGATTCTTTTCGATTTGATTCGATTCGTTTTGATTCGACTCGATTCTTTTCGATTCAATTCTTTTCGATTCAATGAAATACGGTTCTATTCTTTTCGATTCGATTTGATTTGATTCTTTTTGATTCCATACGATTCGATTTGATTCTTTTCGATTTGATTCGATTCAACTCGATACTTTTCAAATCGATCATTTCGATCGATTCGATTCGATTCTTTTCATTTCGATTCGATTCTTTTCGATTTGATTCAATTCTTTTCAATTCGATTCGATTCGATTCTTTTCGTTTCGATTTGATTCTCTTCTATTTTATTTGATTCGATTCATTTCAATTAGATTCGATACTGTTCGATTCGATTCTTTTCGATTCAGGTCGATTGGAATCGATTCGATTCTTTCGGTTCTATTCGATTCGATTCGATACGATTCTCTTCGATTCGATTCTTTTCGGTCTGTTCGATTCGATTCTTTTCGATTCAGTTCGATTCGATTCTTTTGGACTCGATTCGATTCTTTGCGCTTTGATATGATTCGATTCGTTTCGACTTTTTTCGATTCGTGTCGATTCGAATCTATTCGATTCTTTCTATTCAATTCGATTCGATTGATTCTTTTCGATTCGATTCCATTCGATTCTATTCTTTTCGATTCTTTTCGATTCGATACGATTCGATTCGATTCTTTTTGATTCGATTTTTTCGATTCGATTCTTTTCAATTTGATTCGATTCTTTTCAATTTGATTCTTTTCGATTCGATTCGATTCGCCTCTTGTCGTTTCGATTCGATTCTTTTTGATTCGATTCGATTCGATTCTTTTTGTTTCGATTATATTCTCTTCGATTCGATTCTTTTCGATTCGATTCGATTTGATACGATTCGCTTCTTTTCGATTCGATTCTTCTCGAATCGATTCAATTCAATTCGATTCTTTTCGATTCGATTCTTTTCGATTTGATTCGATTCGATCATTTGGATTCCACTTGTTACATTTCGATTCGAATCTTTTCGATTCGATTCGATTCAATTCTTTTGGATTTCATTGGATTGAGTTAGATAATTTTTGATTCGATTCGATTCTTTTACCCTAGCTTCGATGTGATTCTACTCGATTCAATTCATTTCGATTCTTCTTGATTCAATTCTTTTCGATTCTTTTTGATTCGGTTTGATTCTTTTCGATTCCATTCGATTCTTTTCGATTCGATTTAATTGTTTTTGAATCCATTTGATTCGATTCGATTATTTTCGATTCGACTCGATTGGATTCGATTCGGTTCGATTATCGATTCGATTCAATTCCAATTATTTTTGATTCGACTCGATTTGATTATTTTTATTCAATTCGATTCAATTATTTTCGATTCGATGCAATTCGATTCGATTCTTCTCATTTCAATTCAATTCGATTCTTTCGAATTCGATTCGATTCGATTCTTTGTGTTTCGATTCGATCCTTTTCGATTTGAGTCAATTCTTTTCAATTCGATTTGATATTCTTCGATTCAATTCTTTTCGATTCGATTCGATTCGATTCTTTTCGATTCGATTCGATTCCATTCGATTCGATTCTTTTCGATTCAATACGATTCGATCGATTCTTTTCGATGCGAATCAATTCGATTCCATTCTTTTTGATTCGATTCGATTCGATTCTTTTAGATTTGATTTGATACGATTCTTTTCAATTCGATTTGATTCAATTCGATTCGTTTCGATTCGTTTCGATTCTCTTTGATGTTTTTTGATTCGATCTTTTCAACCGATTTAATTCGATTCGATTCATTTCGATTTGATTCGATTCGAATTTTTCGATTCTATTCTTTTCAATTCGATTCTTTTCGATTCGATTCGATTCGATTTTTTTCTATTCGCTTCTTTTCGATTCGATTCGATTCGCCTCTTTTCGTTTCGATTCTATTCTTTTGGATTCGATTTGATTCTTTTCGTTTCGATTAGATTCTCTTCGATTCGATTCTTTTCGATTCAGTTCTTTTCGATTCGGTTCGATTTGATTCTTCTCCATTCGATTCGATTCGATTCTTTTCGATTCGATTCGATAAGATTCTTTTCGTTCGATTCAATTCTATTCGATTCTATTCTATTCGATTCGATTCGATTATTTTCAGTTCGATTCTTTTCGTTTCGATTCGATTCTGCTCGATTCTTTTCGATTTGATTCGATTCGATCATTTGGATTCAATTTGTTACATTTCGATTCGATTCTTTTCTATTCAGTTCGATTCGATTCTTTTTGATTCAGTTCGATTCGATTCTTTTCAATTCGATTCGATTCTTTTCGATTTGATTCAATTCTTTCAATTCGATTCGATTCGATTCTTTTCGTTTCGATTTTTTCAATTCGATTCCTTTCAATTCGATTCGATTGGATTCTTTTCGTTTCAATTAGATTCTTTTCGATTTTATTTGATTCGAATCTTATCAATTCGATTCGGTACTGTTCGATTCGATTCTTTTCGATTCAGTTCGATTCGATTCTTTTTGATTCGATTCGATTCTTTTCGCTTTGATATGATTCGATTCGTTTCGACTTTTTTCGATTCGTGTCGATTCGAATCTATTCGATTCTTTTCTATTCAATTCGATTCGATTGATTCTTTTCGATTCGATTCCATTCGATTCTATTCTTTTCGATTCGATTCGATTCTTTTCGATTCGATTCGATTCTTTTTGATTCGATTTTTTCGATTCGATTCTTTTCAATTTGATTCGATTCTTTTCAATTTGATTCTTTTCGATTCGATTCGATTCGCCTCTTGTCGTTTCGATTCGATTCTTTTTGATTCGATTCGATTCGATTCTTTTTGTTTCGATTATATTCTCTTCGATTCGATTCTTTTCGATTCGATTCGATTCTTTTCGATTCGATTCTTCTCGAATCGATTCAATTCAATTCGATTCTTTTCGATTCGATTCTTTTCGATTTGATTCGATTCGATCATTTGGATTCCACTTGTTACATTTCGATTCGAATCTTTTCGATTCGATTCGATTCAATTCTTTTGGATTTCATTGGATTGATTTAGATAATTTTTGATTCGATTCGATTTTTTACCCTAGCTTCGATGTGATTCTACTCGATTCAATTCATTTCGATTCTTCTTGATTCAATTCTTTTCGATTCTTTTTGATTCGGTTTGATTCTTTTCGATTCCATTCGATTCTTTTCGATTCGATTTAATTGTTTTTGAATCCATTTGATTCGATTCGATTATTTTCGATTCGACTCGATTGGATTCGATTCGGTTCGATTATCGATTCGATTCAATTCCAATTATTTTTGATTCGACTCGATTTGATTATTTTTTATTCAATTCGATTCAATTATTTTCGATTCGATGCAATTCGATTCGATTCTTCTCATTTCAATTCAATTCGATTCTTTCGAATTCGATTCGATTCGATTCTTTGTGTTTCGATTCGATTCTTTTCGATTTGAGTCAATTCTTTTCAATTCGATTTGATATTCTTCGATTCGATTCTTTTCGATTCGATTCTTTTCGATTCGATTCGTTTCGATTCGATTCTTCGATTCGATTCGATTCGATTCGATTCAATACGATTCGATCGATTCTTTTCAATGCGAATCAATTCGATTCCATTCTTTTTGATTCGATTCGATTCGATTCGATTATTTTTATTTATTTTTTTTTATTTTTATTTATTTATGATAGTCACAGAGAGAAAGAGAGAGAGGGGCAGAGACATAGGCAGTGGGAGAAGCAGGCTCCATGCACCGGGAGCCCGACATGGGATTCGATCCCGGGTCTCCAGGATCGCGCCCTGGGCCAAAGGCAGGCGGTAAACCGCTGCACCACCCAGGGATCCCGATTCGATTCTTTTAGATTTGATTTGATACGATTCTTTTCAATTCGATTTGATTCGATTCGATTCGTTTCGATTCTCTTTGATGTTTTTTGATTCGATCTTTTCAACCGATTTAATTCGATTCGATTCATTTCGATTCGAATGTTTCGATTCTATTCTTTTTAATTCGATTCTTTTCGATTCGATTCGATTCGATTTTTTTCTATTCGCTTCTTTTCGATTCGATTCGATTCGCCTCTTTTCGTTTCGATTCTATTGTTTTGGATTCGATTTGATTCCTTTCGTTTCGATTAGATTCTCTTCGATTCGATTCTTTTCGATTCAGTTCTTTTCGATTCGGTTCGATTTGATTCTTCTCCATTCGATTCGATTCGATTCGATAAGATTCTTTTCGTTCGATTCAATTCTGTTCGATTCTATTCGATTCGATTCGATTCGATTATTTTCAGTTCGATTCTTTTCGTTTCGATTCGATTCTGCTCGATTCTTTTCGATTTGATTCGATTCGATCATTTGGATTCAATTTGTTACATTTCGATTCGATTCTTTTCTATTCAGGTCGATTCGATTCTTTTTGATTCAGTTCGATTCAATTCTTTTCAACTCAATTCGATTCGGTTCGATTCTTTTCGATTCGATATGATTCGATTCGATTCAACTCAACTCGATTCTTTTCGATTCGATTTTTTCGATTCGATTCCTTTCAATTCGATTCGATTGGATTCTTTTCGTTTCAATTAGATTCTTTTCGATTTTACTTGATTCGAATCTTATCAATTCGATTCGGTACTGTTCGATTCGATTCTATTCAATTCAATTCGATTGGAATCGATTCTTTTCGATTCAATTCGATTCGATTCGATACGATTCTTTTCGATTGTATTCGATTCGATTCTTTTCGGTTCTCTTCGATTCGATTCTTTTCGATTCAATTCGATATGATTCGATTCTTTTCGATTCCATTCGATTCTTTTCTATTCGATTCGATTCGATTATTTTCGATTCAATTCGGTTTGATTCGATTATTTTCAACTCAATTCGATCGACTCGGTTCAAGTTATTTTCGATTCGATTCGATTCGATTATTTTCGATTCGATAAGATTACTTTCGATTCGATTATTTTCGATTCGATTTCATTATTTTCAATTCAATTCATTTCGATGTTTTTCGATTCGATTCAATGCGAATCAACTATTTTCTATTAGATTCGCTTCAATTATTTTCTTTTTTTTTCTAAATTTTTTATTTATTTATGATAGTCACAGAGAGAGAGAGAGAGGCAGAGATAGGCAGAGGGAGAAGCAAGCTCCAAGCACCGGGAGCCCTATGTGGGATTTGATCCCGGGTCTCCAGGATCGCGCCCTGGGCCAAAGGCAGGCACTAAACCGCTGCCCCTCCCAGGAATCCCCGCTTCAATTATTTTCGATTTGATTTGATTCGGTTATTTTCAATTCGATTCCATTTGATTATTTTCATTTCGGTTCGGTACGATTCGATTCTATTATTTTCGATTCGATTCGTTTCGTATCCATTCGAATCGTTTTGATTCCTTTCGGTTTTCGATTTGAATCGATTCTTTTCTTTTCGATTCGATTCTTTTCTATTCGGTTTGATTTTTTTGATTTGAATCGACTCGATTCTTTTTGATTCAAGTATATAAGATTCGATCCGATTCTTTTCGATTCAAATCGATACGATTCTTTTCGATTTGATTCGATTCGTTTTGATTCGACTCGATTCTTTTCGATTCAATTCTTTTCGATTCAATGAAATACGGTTCTATTCTTTTCGATTCGATTTGATTTGATTCTTTTTGATTCCATACGATTCGATTTGATTCTTTTCGATTTGATTCGATTCAACTCGATACTTTTCAAATCGATCATTTCGATCGATTCGATTCGATTCTTTTCATTTCGATTCGATTCTTTTCGATTTGATTCAATTCTTTTCAATTCGATTCGATTCGATTCTTTTCGTTTCGATTTGATTCTCTTCTATTTTATTTGATTCGATTCATTTCAATTAGATTCGATACTGTTCGATTCGATTCTTTTCGATTCAGGTCGATTGGAATCGATTCGATTCTTTCGGTTCTATTCGATTCGATTCGATACGATTCTCTTCGATTCGATTCTTTTCGGTCTGTTCGATTCGATTCTTTTCGATTCAGTTCGATTCGATTCTTTTGGACTCGATTCGATTCTTTGCGCTTTGATATGATTCGATTCGTTTCGACTTTTTTCGATTCGTGTCGATTCGAATCTATTCGATTCTTTTCTATTCAATTCGATTCGATTGATTCTTTTCGATTCGATTCCATTCGATTCTATTCTTTTCGATTCTTTTCGATTCGATACGATTCGATTCGATTCTTTTTGATTCGATTTTTTCGATTCGATTCTTTTCAATTTGATTCGATTCTTTTCAATTTGATTCTTTTCGATTCGATTCGATTCGCCTCTTGTCGTTTCGATTCGATTCTTTTTGATTCGATTCGATTCGATTCTTTTTGTTTCGATTATATTCTCTTCGATTCGATTCTTTTCGATTCGATTCGATTTGATACGATTCGCTTCTTTTCGATTCGATTCTTCTCGAATCGATTCAATTCAATTCGATTCTTTTCGATTCGATTCTTTTCGATTTGATTCGATTCGATCATTTGGATTCCACTTGTTACATTTCGATTCGAATCTTTTCGATTCGATTCGATTCAATTCTTTTGGATTTCATTGGATTGAGTTAGATAATTTTTGATTCGATTCGATTCTTTTACCCTAGCTTCGATGTGATTCTACTCGATTCAATTCATTTCGATTCTTCTTGATTCAATTCTTTTCGATTCTTTTTGATTCGGTTTGATTCTTTTCGATTCCATTCGATTCTTTTCGATTCGATTTAATTGTTTTTGAATCCATTTGATTCGATTCGATTATTTTCGATTCGACTCGATTGGATTCGATTCGGTTCGATTATCGATTCGATTCAATTCCAATTATTTTTGATTCGACTCGATTTGATTATTTTTTATTCAATTCGATTCAATTATTTTCGATTCGATGCAATTCGATTCGATTCTTCTCATTTCAATTCAATTCGATTCTTTCGAATTCGATTCGATTCGATTCTTTGTGTTTCGATTCGATCCTTTTCGATTTGAGTCAATTCTTTTCAATTCGATTTGATATTCTTCGATTCAATTCTTTTCGATTCGATTCGATTCGATTCTTTTCGATTCGATTCGATTCCATTCGATTCGATTCTTTTCGATTCAATACGATTCGATCGATTCTTTTCGATGCGAATCAATTCGATTCCATTCTTTTTGATTCGATTCGATTCGATTCTTTTAGATTTGATTTGATACGATTCTTTTCAATTCGATTTGATTCAATTCGATTCGTTTCGATTCGTTTCGATTCTCTTTGATGTTTTTTGATTCGATCTTTTCAACCGATTTAATTCGATTCGATTCATTTCGATTTGATTCGATTCGAATTTTTCGATTCTATTCTTTTCAATTCGATTCTTTTCGATTCGATTCGATTCGATTTTTTTCTATTCGCTTCTTTTCGATTCGATTCGATTCGCCTCTTTTCGTTTCGATTCTATTCTTTTGGATTCGATTTGATTCTTTTCGTTTCGATTAGATTCTCTTCGATTCGATTCTTTTCGATTCAGTTCTTTTCGATTCGGTTCGATTTGATTCTTCTCCATTCGATTCGATTCGATTCTTTTCGATTCGATTCGATAAGATTCTTTTCGTTCGATTCAATTCTATTCGATTCTATTCTATTCGATTCGATTCGATTATTTTCAGTTCGATTCTTTTCGTTTCGATTCGATTCTGCTCGATTCTTTTCGATTTGATTCGATTCGATCATTTGGATTCAATTTGTTACATTTCGATTCGATTCTTTTCTATTCAGTTCGATTCGATTCTTTTTGATTCAGTTCGATTCGATTCTTTTCAATTCGATTCGATTCTTTTCGATTTGATTCAATTCTTTTCAATTCGATTCGATTCGATTCTTTTCGTTTCGATTTTTTCAATTCGATTCCTTTCAATTCGATTCGATTGGATTCTTTTCGTTTCAATTAGATTCTTTTCGATTTTATTTGATTCGAATCTTATCAATTCGATTCGGTACTGTTCGATTCGATTCTTTTCGATTCAGTTCGATTCGATTCTTTTTGATTCGATTCGATTCTTTTCGCTTTGATATGATTCGATTCGTTTCGACTTTTTTCGATTCGTGTCGATTCGAATCTATTCGATTCTTTTCTATTCAATTCGATTCGATTGATTCTTTTCGATTCGATTCCATTCGATTCTATTCTTTTCAATTCGATTCGATTCTTTTCGATTCGATTCGATTCTTTTTGATTCGATTTTTTCGATTCGATTCTTTTCAATTTGATTCGATTCTTTTCAATTTGATTCTTTTCGATTCGATTCGATTCGCCTCTTGTCGTTTCGATTCGATTCTTTTTGATTCGATTCGATTCGATTCTTTTTGTTTCGATTATATTCTCTTCGATTCGATTCTTTCGATTCGATTCGATTCTTTTCGATTCGATTCTTCTCGAATCGATTCAATTCAATTCGATTCTTTTCGATTCGATTCTTTTCGATTTGATTCGATTCGATCATTTGGATTCCACTTGTTACATTTCGATTCGAATCTTTTCGATTCGATTCGATTCAATTCTTTTGGATTTCATTGGATTGATTTAGATAATTTTTGATTCGATTCGATTTTTTACCCTAGCTTCGATGTGATTCTACTCGATTCAATTCATTTCGATTCTTCTTGATTCAATTCTTTTCGATTCTTTTTGATTCGGTTTGATTCTTTTCGATTCCATTCGATTCTTTTCGATTCGATTTAATTGTTTTTGAATCCATTTGATTCGATTCGATTATTTTCGATTCGACTCGATTGGATTCGATTCGGTTCGATTATCGATTCGATTCAATTCCAATTATTTTTGATTCGACTCGATTTGATTATTTTTTATTCAATTCGATTCAATTATTTTCGATTCGATGCAATTCGATTCGATTCTTCTCATTTCAATTCAATTCGATTCTTTCGAATTCGATTCGATTCGATTCTTTGTGTTTCGATTCGATTCTTTTCGATTTGAGTCAATTCTTTTCAATTCGATTTGATATTCTTCGATTCGATTCTTTTCGATTCGATTCTTTTCGATTCGATTCGTTTCGATTCGATTCTTCGATTCGATTCGATTCGATTCTTTTCGATTCAATACGATTCGATCGATTCTTTTCAATGCGAATCAATTCGATTCCATTCTTTTTGATTCGATTCGATTCGATTCGATTATTTTTATTTATTTTTTTTATTTTTACTTATTTATGATAGTCACAGAGAGAAAGAGAGAGAGGGGCAGAGACATAGGCAGTGGGAGAAGCAGGCTCCATGCACCGGGAGCCCGACATGGGATTCGATCCCGGGTCTCCAGGATCGCGCCCTGGGCCAAAGGCAGGCGGTAAACCGCTGCACCACCCAGGGATCCCGATTCGATTCTTTTAGATTTGATTTGATACGATTCTTTTCAATTCGATTTGATTCGATTCGATTCGTTTCGATTCTCTTTGATGTTTTTTGATTCGATCTTTTCAACCGATTTAATTCGATTCGATTCATTTCGATTCGAATGTTTCGATTCTATTCTTTTTAATTCGATTCTTTTCGATTCGATTCGATTCGATTTTTTTTCTTTTCGCTTCTTTTCGATTCGATTCGATTCGCCTCTTTTCGTTTCGATTCTATTGTTTTGGATTCGATTTGATTCCTTTCGTTTCGATTAGATTCTCTTCGATTCGATTCTTTTCGATTCAGTTCTTTTCGATTCGGTTCGATTTGATTCTTCTCCATTCGATTCGATTCGATTCGATAAGATTCTTTTCGTTCGATTCAATTCTGTTCGATTCGATTCGATTCGATTCGATTCGATTATTTTCAGTTCGATTCTTTTCGTTTCGATTCGATTCTGCTCGATTCTTTTCGATTTGATTCGATTCGATCATTTGGATTCAATTTGTTACATTTCGATTCGATTCTTTTCTATTCAGGTCGATTCGATTCTTTTTGATTCAGTTCGATTCAATTCTTTTCAACTCAATTCGATTCGGTTCGATTCTTTTCGATTCGATATGATTCGATTCGATTCAACTCAACTCGATTCTTTTCGATTCGATTTTTTCGATTCGATTCCTTTCAATTCGATTCGATTGGATTCTTTTCGTTTCAATTAGATTCTTTTCGATTTTACTTGATTCGAATCTTATCAATTCGATTCGGTACTGTTCGATTCGATTCTATTCAATTCAATTCGATTGGAATCGATTCTTTTCGATTCAATTCGATTCGATTCGATACGATTCTTTTCGATTGTATTCGATTCGATTCTTTTCGGTTCTCTTCGATTCGATTCTTTTCGATTCAATTCGATATGATTCGATTCTTTTCGATTCCATTCGATTCTTTTCTATTCGATTCGATTCGATTATTTTCGATTCAATTCGGTTTGATTCGATTATTTTCAACTCAATTCGATCGACTCGGTTCAATTATTTTCGATTCGATTCGATTCGATTATTTTCGATTCGATAAGATTACTTTCGATTCGATTATTTTCGATTCGATTTCATTATTTTCAATTCAATTCATTTCGATGTTTTTCGATTCGATTCAATGCGAATCAACTATTTTCTATTAGATTCGCTTCAATTATTTTCTTTTTTTTTCTAAATTTTTTATTTATTTATGATAGTCACAGAGAGAGAGAGAGAGGCAGAGATAGGCAGAGGGAGAAGCAAGCTCCAAGCACCGGGAGCCCTATGTGGGATTTGATCCCGGGTCTCCAGGATCGCGCCCTGGGCCAAAGGCAGGCACTAAACCGCTGCCCCTCCCAGGAATCCCCGCTTCAATTATTTTCGATTTGATTTGATTCGGTTATTTTCAATTCGATTCCATTTGATTATTTTCATTTCGGTTCGGTACGATTCGATTCTATTATTTTCGATTCGATTCGTTTCGTATCCATTCGAATCGTTTTGATTCCTTTCGGTTTTCGATTTGAATCGATTCTTTTCTTTTCGATTCGATTCTTTTCTATTCGGTTTGATTTTTTTGATTTGAATCGACTCGATTCTTTTTGATTCAAGTATATAAGATTCGATCCGATTCTTTTCGATTCAAATCGATACGATTCTTTTCGATTTGATTCGATTCGTTTTGATTCGACTCGATTCTTTTCGATTCAATTCTTTTCGATTCAATGAAATACGGTTCTATTCTTTTCGATTCGATTTGATTTGATTCTTTTTGATTCCATACGATTCGATTTGATTCTTTTCGATTTGATTCGATTCAACTCGATACTTTTCAAATCGATCATTTCGATCGATTCGATTCGATTCTTTTCATTTCGATTCGATTCTTTTCGATTTGATTCAATTCTTTTCAATTCGATTCGATTCGATTCTTTTCGTTTCGATTTGATTCTCTTCTATTTTATTTGATTCGATTCATTTCAATTAGATTCGATACTGTTCGATTCGATTCTTTTCGATTCAGGTCGATTGGAATCGATTCGATTCTTTCGGTTCTATTCGATTCGATTCGATACGATTCTCTTCGATTCGATTCTTTTCGGTCTGTTCGATTCGATTCTTTTCGATTCAGTTCGATTCGATTCTTTTGGACTCGATTCGATTCTTTGCGCTTTGATATGATTCGATTCGTTTCGACTTTTTTCGATTCGTGTCGATTCGAATCTATTCGATTCTTTTCTATTCAATTCGATTCGATTGATTCTTTTCGATTCGATTCCATTCGATTCTATTCTTTTCGATTCTTTTCGATTCGATACGATTCGATTCGATTCTTTTTGATTCGATTTTTTCGATTCGATTCTTTTCAATTTGATTCGATTCTTTTCAATTTGATTCTTTTCGATTCGATTCGATTCGCCTCTTGTCGTTTCGATTCGATTCTTTTTGATTCGATTCGATTCGATTCTTTTTGTTTCGATTATATTCTCTTCGATTCGATTCTTTTCGATTCGATTCGATTTGATACGATTCGCTTCTTTTCGATTCGATTCTTCTCGAATCGATTCAATTCAATTCGATTCTTTTCGATTCGATTCTTTTCGATTTGATTCGATTCGATCATTTGGATTCCACTTGTTACATTTCGATTCGAATCTTTTCGATTCGATTCGATTCAATTCTTTTGGATTTCATTGGATTGAGTTAGATAATTTTTTGATTCGATTCGATTCTTTTACCCTAGCTTCGATGTGATTCTACTCGATTCAATTCATTTCGATTCTTCTTGATTCAATTCTTTTCGATTCTTTTTGATTCGGTTTGATTCTTTTCGATTCCATTCGATTCTTTTCGATTCGATTTAATTGTTTTTGAATCCATTGATTCGATTCGATTATTTTCGATTCGACTCGATTGGATTCGATTCGGTTCGATTATCGATTCGATTCAATTCCAATTATTTTTGATTCGACTCGATTTGATTATTTTTTATTCAATTCGATTCAATTATTTTCGATTCGATGCAATTCGATTCGATTCTTCTCATTTCAATTCAATTCGATTCTTTCGAATTCGATTCGATTCGATTCTTTGTGTTTCGATTCGATCCTTTTCGATTTGAGTCAATTCTTTTCAATTCGATTTGATATTCTTCGATTCAATTCTTTTCGATTCGATTCGATTCGATTCTTTTCGATTCGATTCGATTCCATTCGATTCGATTCTTTTCGATTCAATACGATTCGATCGATTCTTTTCGATGCGAATCAATTCGATTCCATTCTTTTTGATTCGATTCGATTCGATTCTTTTAGATTTGATTTGATACGATTCTTTTCAATTCGATTTGATTCAATTCGATTCGTTTCGATTCGTTTCGATTCTCTTTGATGTTTTTTGATTCGATCTTTTCAACCGATTTAATTCGATTCGATTCATTTCGATTTGATTCGATTCGAATTTTTCGATTCTATTCTTTTCAATTCGATTCTTTTCGATTCGATTCGATTCGATTTTTTTCTATTCGCTTCTTTTCGATTCGATTCGATTCGCCTCTTTTCGTTTCGATTCTATTCTTTTGGATTCGATTTGATTCTTTTCGTTTCGATTAGATTCTCTTCGATTCGATTCTTTTCGATTCAGTTCTTTTCGATTCGGTTCGATTTGATTCTTCTCCATTCGATTCGATTCGATTCTTTTCGATTCGATTCGATAAGATTCTTTTCGTTCGATTCAATTCTATTCGATTCTATTCTATTCGATTCGATTCGATTATTTTCAGTTCGATTCTTTTCGTTTCGATTCGATTCTGCTCGATTCTTTTCGATTTGATTCGATTCGATCATTTGGATTCAATTTGTTACATTTCGATTCGATTCTTTTCTATTCAGTTCGATTCGATTCTTTTTGATTCAGTTCGATTCGATTCTTTTCAATTCGATTCGATTCTTTTCGATTTGATTCAATTCTTTTCAATTCGATTCGATTCGATTCTTTTCGTTTCGATTTTTTCAATTCGATTCCTTTCAATTCGATTCGATTGGATTCTTTTCGTTTCAATTAGATTCTTTTCGATTTTATTTGATTCGAATCTTATCAATTCGATTCGGTACTGTTCGATTCGATTCTTTTCGATTCAGTTCGATTCGATTCTTTTTGATTCGATTCGATTCTTTTCGCTTTGATATGATTCGATTCGTTTCGACTTTTTTCGATTCGTGTCGATTCGAATCTATTCGATTCTTTTCTATTCAATTCGATTCGATTGATTCTTTTCGATTCGATTCCATTCGATTCTATTCTTTTCAATTCGATTCGATTCTTTTCGATTCGATTCGATTCTTTTTGATTCGATTTTTTCGATTCGATTCTTTTCAATTTGATTCGATTCTTTTCAATTTGATTCTTTTCGATTCGATTCGATTCGCCTCTTGTCGTTTCGATTCGATTCTTTTTGATTCGATTCGATTCGATTCTTTTTGTTTCGATTATATTCTCTTCGATTCGATTCTTTTCGATTCGATTCGATTCTTTTCGATTCGATTCTTCTCGAATCGATTCAATTCAATTCGATTCTTTTCGATTCGATTCTTTTCGATTTGATTCGATTCGATCATTTGGATTCCACTTGTTACATTTCGATTCGAATCTTTTCGATTCGATTCGATTCAATTCTTTTGGATTTCATTGGATTGATTTAGATAATTTTTGATTCGATTCGATTCTTTTACCCTAGCTTCGATGTGATTCTACTCGATTCAATTCATTTCGATTCTTCTTGATTCAATTCTTTTCGATTCTTTTTGATTCGGTTTTGATTCTTTTCGATTCATTCGATTCTTTTCGATTCGATTTAATTGTTTTTGAATCCATTTGATTCGATTCGATTATTTTCGATTCGACTCGATTGGATTCGATTCGGTTCGATTATCGATTCGATTCAATTCCAATTATTTTTGATTCGACTCGATTTGATTATTTTTTATTCAATTCGATTCAATTATTTTCGATTCGATGCAATTCGATTCGATTCTTCTCATTTCAATTCAATTCGATTCTTTCGAATTTCGATTCGATTCGAATTCTTTGTGTTTCGATTCGATCTTTTCGATTTGAGTCAATTCTTTTCAATTCGATTTGATATTCTTCGATTCGATTCTTTTCGATTCGATCTTTCGATTCGATTGTTCGATTCGATTCTTCGATTCGATTCGATTCTATTCTTTTCGATTCAATACGATTCGATCGATTCTTTTCAATGCGAATCAATTCGATTCCATTCTTTTTGATTCGATTCGATTCGATTCGATTATTTTTATTTATTTTTTTATTTTTACTTATTTATGATAGTCACAGAGAGAAAGAGAGAGAGGGGCAGAAGAGACATAGGCAGTGGGAGAAGCAGGCTCCATGCACCGGGGAGCCCGACATGGGATTCGATCCGGGTCTCCAGGATTCGCGCCTGGGCCAAAGGCAGGCGGTAAACCGCTCTGCACCACCCAGGGATCCCGATTCGATTCTTTTAGATTTGATTTGATACGATTCTTTTCAATTCGATTTGATTCGATTCGTTTCGATTCTCTTTGATGTTTTTTGATTCGATCTTTTCAACCGATTTAATTCGATTCGATTCATTTCGATTCGAATGTTTCGATTCCATTCTTTTTAATTCGATTCTTTTCGATTCGATTCGATTGGATTTTTTTCTTTCGCTTCTTTTCGATTCGATTCGATTCGCCTCTTTTCGTTCGATTCTATTGTTTTGGATTCGATTTGATTACTTTCGTTTCGATTAGATTCTCTTCGATTCGATTCTTTTCGATTCAGTTCTTTTCGATTCGGTTCGATTTGATTCTTCTCCATTCGATTCGATTCGATTCGATAAGATTCTTTTCGTTCGATTCAATTCTGTTCGATTCGATTCTATTCGATTCGATTCGATTATTTTCAGTTCGATTCTTTTCGTTTCGATTCGATTCTGCTCGATTCTTTTCGATTTGATTCGATTCGATCATTTGGATTCAATTTGTTACATTTCGATTCGATTCTTTTCTATTCAGGTCGATTCGATTCTTTTTGATTCAGTTCGATTCAATTCTTTTCAACTCAATTCGATTCGGTTCGATTCTTTTCGATTCGATATGATTCGATTCGATTCAACTCAACTCGATTCTTTTCGATTCGATTTTTTCGATTCGATTCCTTTCAATTCGATTCGATTGGATTCTTTTCGTTTTCAATTAGATTCTTTTCGATTTTACTTGATTCGAATCTTATCAATTCGATTCGGTACTGTTCGATTCGATTCTATTCAATTCAATTCGATTGGAATCGATTCTTTTCGATTCAATTCGATTCGATTCGATACGCTTCTTTTCGATTGTATTCGATTCGATTCTTTTTCGGTTCTCTTCGATTCGATTCTTTTCGATTCAATTCGATATGATTCGATTCTTTTCGATTCCCATTCGATTCTTTTCTATTCGATTCGATTCGATTATTTTTCGATTCAATTCGGTTTGATTCGATTATTTTCAACTCAATTTCGATTCGACTCGGTTCAATTATTTTCGATTCGATTCGATTCGATTATTTTCGATTCGATAAGATTACTTTCGATTCGATTATTTTCGATTCGATTTCATTATTTTCAATTCAATTCATTTCGATGTTTTCGATTCGATTTCAATGCGAATCACTATTTTCTATTAGATTCGCTTCAATTATTTTCTTTTTTTTTTCTAAATTTTTATTTATTTATGATAGTCACAGAGAGAGAGAGAGAGGCCAGAGATAGGCAGAGGGAGAAGCAAGCTCCAAGCACCGGGAGCCCTATGTGGGATTTGATCCCGGGTCTCCAGGATCGCGCCCTGGGCCAAAGGCAGGCACTAAACCGCTGCCCCTCCCAGGAATCCCCGCTTCAATTATTTTCGATTTGATTTGATTCGGTTATTTTCAATTCGATTCCATTTGATTATTTTCATTTCGGTTCGGTACGATTCGATTCTATATTTTCGATTCGATTCGTTTCGTATCCATTCGAATCGTTTTGATTCCTTTCGGTTTTCGATTTGAATCGATTCTTTTCTTTTCGATCGATTCTTTTCTACTTCGGTTTGATTTTTTTGATTTGAATCGACTCGATTCTTTTTGATTCAAGTATATAAGATTCGATCCGATTCTTTTTCGATTCAAATCGATACGATTCTTTTCGATTTGATTCGATTCGTTTTGATTCGACTCGATTCTTTTCGATTCAATTCTTTTCGATTCAATGAAATACGGTTCTATTCTTTTCGATTCGATTTGATTTGATTCTTTTTGATTCCATACGATTCGATTTGATTCTTTTCGATTTGATTCGATTCAACTCGATACTTTTCAAATCGATCATTTCGATCGATTCGATTCGATTCTTTTCATTTCGATTCGATTCTTTTCGATTTGATTCAATTCTTTTCAATTCGATTCGATTCGATTCTTTTCGTTTCGATTTGATTCTCTTCTATTTTATTTGATTCGATTCATTTCAATTAGATTCGATACTGTTCGATTCGATTCTTTTCGATTCAGGTCGATTGGAATCGATTCGATTCTTTCGGTTCTATTCGATTCGATTCGATACGATTCTCTTCGATTCGATTCTTTTCGGTCTGTTCGATTCGATTCTTTTCGATTCAGTTCGATTCGATTCTTTTGGACTCGATTCGATTCTTTGCGCTTTGATATGATTCGATTCGTTTCGACTTTTTTCGATTCGTGTCGATTCGAATCTATTCGATTCTTTTCTATTCAATTCGATTCGATTGATTCTTTTCGATTCGATTCCATTCGATTCTATTCTTTTCGATTCTTTTCGATTCGATACGATTCGATTCGATTCTTTTTGATTCGATTTTTTCGATTCGATTCTTTTCAATTTGATTCGATTCTTTTCAATTTGATTCTTTTCGATTCGATTCGATTCGCCTCTTGTCGTTTCGATTCGATTCTTTTTGATTCGATTCGATTCGATTCTTTTGTTTCGATTATATTCTCTCTCGATTCGATTCTTTTCGATTCGATTCGATTTGATACGATTCGCTTCTTTTCGATTCGATTCTTCTCGAATCGATTCAATTCAATTCGATTCTTTTCGATTCGATTCTTTTCGATTTGATTCGATTCGATCATTTGGATTCCACTTGTTACATTTCGATTCGAATCTTTTCGATTCGATTCGATTCAATTCTTTTGGATTTCATTGGATTGAGTTAGATAATTTTTGATTCGATTCGATTCTTTTACCCTAGCTTCGATGTGATTCTACTCGATTCTTTTTGATTCGGTTTGATTCTTTTCGATTCCATTCGATTCTTTTCGATTCGATTTAATTGTTTTTGAATCCATTTGATTCGATTCGATTATTTTCGATTCGACTCGATTGGATTCGATTCGGTTCGATTATCGATTCGATTCAATTCCAATTATTTTTGATTCGACTCGATTTGATTATTTTTTATTCAATTCGATTCAATTATTTTCGATTCGATGCAATTCGATTCGATTCTTCTCATTTCAATTCAATTCGATTCTTTCGAATTCGATTCGATTCGATTCTTTGTGTTTCGATTCGATCCTTTTCGATTTGAGTCAATTCTTTTCAATTCGATTTGATATTCTTCGATTCAATTCTTTTCGATTCGATTCGATTCGATTCTTTTCGATTCGATTCGATTCCATTCGATTCGATTCTTTTCGATTCAATACGATTCGATCGATTCTTTTCGATGCGAATCAATTCGATTCCATTCTTTTTGATTCGATTCGATTCGATTCTTTTAGATTTGATTTGATACGATTCTTTCAATTCGATTTGATTCAATTCGATTCGTTTCGATTCGTTTCGATTCTCTTTGATGTTTTTTGATTCGATCTTTTCAACCGATTTAATTCGATTCGATTCATTTCGATTTGATTCGATTCGAATTTTCGATTCTATTCTTTTCAATTCGATTCTTTTCGATTCGATTCGATTCGATTTTTTTCTATTCGCTTCTTTTCGATTCGATTCGATTCGCCTCTTTTCGTTTCGATTCTATTCTTTGGATTCGATTTGATTCTTTTCGTTTCGATTAGATTCTCTTCGATTCGATTCTTTTCGATTCAGTTCTTTTCGATTCGGTTCGATTTGATTCTTCTCATTCGATTCGATTCGATTCTTTTCGATTCGATTCGATAAGATTCTTTTCGTTCGATTCAATTCTATTCGATTCTATTCTATTCGATTCGATTCGATTATTTTCAGTTCGATTCTTTTCGTTTCGATTCGATTCTGCTCGATTCTTTTCGATTTGATTCGATTCGATCATTTGGATTCAATTTGTTACATTTCGATTCGATTCTTTTCTATTCAGTTCGATTCGATTCTTTTTGATTCAGTTCGATTCGATTCTTTTCAATTCGATTCGTTCTTTTCGATTCTTGATTCAATTCGATTCCGATTCGATTCTTTTCGTTCGATTTTTTCAATTCGATTCCTTTCAATTCGATTCGATTGGATTCTTTTCGTTTCAATTAGATTCTTTTCGATTTTATTTGATTCGAATCTTATCAATTCGATTCGGTACTGTTCGATTCGATTCTTTTCGATTCAGTTCGATTCGATTCTTTTTGATTCGATTCGATTCTTTCGCTTTGATATGATTCGATTCGTTTCGACTTTTTTCGATTCGTGTCGATTCGAATCTATTCGATTCTTTTCTATTCAATTCGATTCGATTGATTCTTTTCGATTCGATTCCATTCGATTCTATTCTTTTCAATTCGATTCGATTCTTTTCGATTCGATTCGATTCTTTTTGATTCGATTTTTTCGATTCGATTCTTTTCAATTGATTCGATTCTTTTCAATTTGATTCTTTTCGATTCGATTCGATTCGCCTCTTGTCGTTTCGATTCGATTCTTTTTGATTCGATTCGATTCGATTCTTTTTGTTTCGATTATATTCTCTTCTATTCGATTCTTTTCGATTCGATTCGATTCTTTCGATTCGATTCTTTTCGATCGAATCGATTCAATTCAATTCGATTCTTTTCGATTCGATTCTTTTCGATTTGATTCGATTCGATCATTTGGATTCCACTTGTTACATTTCGATTCGAATCTTTTCGATTCGATTCGATTCAATTCTTTGGATTTCATTGGATTGATTTAGATAATTTTTGATTCGATTCGATTCTTTTACCCTAGCTTCGATGTGATTCTACTCGATTCAATTCATTTCGATTCTTCTTGATTCAATTCTTTTCGATTCTTTTTGATTCGGTTTGATTCTTTCGATTCCATTCGATTCTTTTCGATT